>NC_044190.1:39236969-39491969 GCF_900880675.1 Sparus aurata | reverse complement strand
ATCTTTCACATCAGGTAGTGGATGGATGGATAGCCGGCCACAGTCTGAGTCACACCAGTGGATATTTTTAAGGACTGATGTTTTTGTGGTGACGCGGGAAATCAGACCATCTCCATCTGTGATTGTGGCAACAAAAACAGGTATTTTAAGCCAAATCATGATGTTTTCTATCTCTAACCACGTTGTGTTTGTGCCAAATCTCACCAGAGCGTTCACACAGAGTTGTGACGAGAGAAACAGAAAATTCAACATAAAGAAACTTTAAATGTAAATGTGGTTTTGCAGGAACATACTTAGTTACATTTATTCTGGAGATTGGGCAAGAAATGTGTGACTCTCATGATAAGAGAGTAACATTATGGAAATCATCATATTTGCATCATATGTTGGAATATTCAGACAATAATAACTCTGGATTATTTGGTCTTTAGGTTGAGGATGAGAAGGTGTGTCAGTGTTGCTCCATGGATGTGCAAAACACAAGTGAATGTCGAAAAAAAGAAGTTATTTTATTTTTTATTACTGATTTATTTAGTATTTTTAGATGGGCAGTATATGGAACCATGAAGGGCTGTTAACTGGAGCTGCAGTTAGCTGTTTGTTTGTTCAGTTAGCCGTGCAGCTAGCCACTGCATACAGCTGGTTTGCCTTTGATAACGATCAATAAATATGATGACGTGATTTTTCTTTACCCCCGTTGAAAGAGTGAAAAAGTGTGAGGGAGAGGAAGTAAGGAAGAGTGTTTTCTCTTCATGTCTGCAACAGATTCTACACATACAGACATTAAACTGTTGTGGGATGCTGTTAGGATGTCGATTTGATGTCTACAGGTCGTTTTTATCTTTATTGTTGACCGGTCGCATGTCGTGTTTTAAAATAGGTGAGACTTTAAATCTCTAGATGACGCTCAGCTGCAGCCTCGCTTGATGTGAGAAGCACGAGTCACAGCCAGCGTGTCCAGCCTGTTATTCTTTTTATTAAATAGGAAACCAACACTGAGACAGTTGCTACCTCAGTCCTGAACTAAAGGGTCTTGTCGGAACTACTGTCGGTTTAAGACAAATTAAAAGAAATGTATCCATTGGCTCCTTCATCGGGTTGTGAACCAAACCGTGACCTCTGTGCACGTTTCACCCCTACAATCCACTGATCACTGCAATTCTGCTGGAGTGAACAATGATTTAGATACAAACAGGTATAAATGCAGGTCTGATGGAGCCTCCAGTCTCTCCGTCTGTCTCCTTTTCTGTCCGTCTTGATTCTTTAACCTCCCTCAACCATCAACATAATGAGCTGTGTCTGAAGAGGCCATTAGTGTGCTTTAACCGGTGACGTACGTATGTTTCTGTAGCAGAAGAGGTGGAGAGGCAGATACAGATGTAGAAGGAACAGGCCACAGGATGCACTCCTCACTTTTTGAGACATTTCTGGAAAAAGAAGCTTAGCCTGCAGTCTATTTCTGCATTAGTCAGCTCTATTGTGGCTGTGCTGCCAACGGAGCAGGATAATGCAGGCGCACACACACACACACACACACACACGCTGACAAACACACACACGCAGACAAACACACACATTTCAAGCAAAATGAGAGAGCATCTCTTCTGACAGAGAAACAGTGAATCACTCAGACGAATCGAGGACAGAAGATTCAGCCCAAACTTCACCAGAGCCGAGTTCACCTGCAGCTCTTAAATAAAAGTCCTTTACATGTTTATCAGAAACAGAACAGAACAGAACATTAATCAGTGCACGGACACCGCTCGGCTGATTGGAATATTTTCCATCAGTGAACTGATGAGGTCGTCATCACAGTTAAAATGGAGTCCGACTCTGTGGCTCGTTTTCTGTTCGGCTACATGTGCAGAGGTGTTTGTCTAATTAACACTCAGTGGCTCATTTCCAGCAAAACTATGTCTTGTTTGGAAATACTTTGACACAAATTTAATTTCAGTGCCGAATCAATTTGGGACGGAAATGCACAAAGACATTCAGAGAGCTGTGGAACGACTGCAGTGTCGAGACGATTTACATTTACTGATTTAAATAAAAAACTCCATCTTCAATTTCATTAGATTTCTTTTCCACCAGATTCCAAAACCAATCAGCTTGTTCTGAGAATATTGTTCAATCCATCAGATTTTCTCTTCTTGTTGAAAACATACTAATATCCAATAATTTCAAAACAAACTCCACTGACAGAAATGTGAAGAAAGTCGCTGTTCCTCCTGCAGATTTCAGATTCTGACAGGAATGTTGATATATTTTATTTAAAGGTCTGTTGTTCACCGGAGGGTAAAATCTTGTCATACTTTCTTCTTCTTTAGTGCCATTTTGTTCTTGGTGACATCACACATGCTAATTATTTCCCCAAGCATATTCAAATGATATTTTTGTTGCTTTCACATCTTCAGTTCCAATAAAGCAGAAAAAAACATCAAATAAGTCATGTGACCCATTCATTAGACAGTTTCTTTACTGATTATCAGCACTACTGGTTGAGTTTGCAACAGGATGGATTCTTAATGTTGAACAGGTAAAGCAGCTCTGTAATATTCCTAACATGCTAATTTACATCCAATAGTAGTGCAGGAGGAAATGTGTCGTTCATGTAGCATCAATTCAGCAGTGTGCAGTCAGCGTGGTGAGACATGCAGGAAACATCGACTCATGCTTGGATTTTTCTCTCCCTGATCTTAAAGATCCGTCCAGATGTGTTTTACAACACATCAACATACTCTAACATCTTGTGTTGTTTTCCTCAAAAGTTTAATCACCTCCTGACTAATTCTTTAAATAACATTTACCTTTCCTCTTTCCCTCACCGCCCTCTCATGTTTGGTGTTCACTACAGCAGCTAGATTTTTAACCATTTAACTTGAAGTATCATGTCACAACCACCAGGTGGCAGAACCCTAAAGCTTTGTCCACACTTTATTTAATCATTATCTTCTTATATCTTTGTCATTTTGAGGTATTGCATCATAAATTCAATACGGGAAGAGGAGATGTCATGAAACAACACTCTTATTCTCAGAAAAAAAAATGAATGAATAAACTATGTGTTGTTAAAATCCTACTTTTATACAGATTTAAAAACATCTTTCTTTTTAATCTTTTTAATCTTTTCATTTGTTTCTAAAATCTGTCCAGTCCGCATTAAGCACCAAAGGTCACATTCTGACTATAATGATCCTGCTCTTTGCATGTTTCAATTAATATTCTGGTCTAATTTACCACTTCTTTACTTTGTTTTAAAAGAACAAAACAGCAGCAGTAAAACTTCTTCAGATTGTGTCTTAATATTGGTCCAGTAAGTTCAAAACATCCTTTAACATCCGTCCACTGGAGCAGACGGATGTATTTTCAATCATATAAAAAAGATGCAAGAGAAAAATATGTGGATACAGTTTGTCTAACATCTTATACAGTAACAACATATTGTTTGTACCCGTTGTCTGGTTTTGTCAAAATGAAAGGATTTAATAGTTACTACTTCACTTTTGTTCATGCTCAGTGTTCAACTCCTTTAAAATAACACACATTGAGAACAGTTAGCAACATGATTCACTTGTTTAAGACTAAAAATATCTTAAAGATATGATTTTGTATTTTACTAATTCATGCATGAAAGGGATCAAAATAACCAATGATGAGCAAATACTGTTTATTTTAGTTTTAGTTTAAAATGAAATAAAATATTCTATATCTGAACATTCCATTCTCAGTGTATGTCAACACATCTGACTTCTAAACTAGTTGTGATGTCACAGACACAGACAGAACTTTGTTGGTACGACACACTTTATTAAAGATAATTCAACATTCTTTACAGCTGACTCTACAAATGTTATCAGTAAAACAACTTGAGACTGATGCAGGTGAAAACTGGAAAAGGAAAAAAGACAATAAAACATTTAAAAATCAAACTGTATAACAGATAAATGTCAATAACATATCAGATAGTATCAAACTGCACAGTGAGGCTCCAACATCTAAATAATGTAACAAGCAAAGCACATTTTTGACTGGAGGTCTCGGCATCGTCCTCTCAGATTATCTTCACTTCCACACTGATATTAACGGGGACAAACAATCAGAGCAACAAAACGTCCGACAAAGCACCAGTTACAGGAAGCTGACAGCAGAACAACTCAGAGTGCAGATGAAATGTAAAGCTTGTCAGCTCGCACTGATTGTATCAGCTGTTCTGTTTGTATCAGCCTTGTTATAATATCATCAAATCTGTGTTTGAGGCCAGAAAAGCAGGTATTTTGAGCTGAAACATGTTTTTATGCCTCAGTAACCTGAAATCGAACATAAAGAAACATAAAGTCTGAACATCTCTGTGTTTTGCAGAGACACAAATTGTCAATAATTTGCATCTCTTCTCTGTTATCACGTGTTTATAATGCAGAAATCTCGCCGTCCATGTTGCTGTTGTTTGGATTTACATTTTTTTTACATCTGAATTGAATTGGAAGTCTGTTGTTGTACTCACTTCTTGTTAGACTGCAGCTTGACAATAGCTCTTCCAGAGACAAATTGTTAGTAATTAAGTGGGGGATGCAGCGAGACGCGTGCAGTTCACTGGTAATTATAAAACTGCTAATTTAGAGTGTTGCTCTGTAAACCCATTTAGATTACAGCACTGCAATTAAATTGGCAAAAAAGACTATAATTACTAACACCACTCACAATACGCAACCTCACATTCCATCTAGTTTTCCTATTTATCTGTCAGAGCCGGTCTGGACCGCTTCTCATTAAATCCTGCAGATATTAAAAGTATCAGAGCTTCATGTTAGAAAAGGAGAGTTTGGTTGTCAATGGCTGCCATGTTGAGGAAAATTAAACAGGTGGAACGACTCGTCTCGACTGTTTTTTTCACCAGGAACACCTGCCTTCTTCTGAGAGGGAACATGTTAAAGGTTTTTCTAAACAGACACTAGAAAGACTCACACAGGAACAATTCAGCACAGTTCAAACTTTCACACCCATTCATCTCTTTGTAACTGTGTTAATCAGGTGGACATGTTTGTCCATTCACTAGGAGAATATTCATTCTATAACCATAAATACCTCAATGATTTGTGCCAAACAAGCAGGAGGCATGAAGGAGATTTCAGCCTCATGTTGTCCAAATAAATATAATTCAGTGCTTCATGTCACTGAAGGCGATCTGACCCTGAATTTGTAAAATAACCGCACACACAAGGTGGTGCTGTTAAATCTCTCTGAGATTGAATATCACAAATTACAGTCACTGCAGAAACTGAGAGGAAACTCTGACTTACAGATCATCTCATTCATACACATATTGTATGTGAGACGCTGCCATCCAGTGGTTTCACTGAAGAACTGCAACTAAGTCAAGTCCAGTTCTGCTGCTGGAGAGCAAAAGGTACGTTTTCTGTGTGTGTGTGTGTGTGTGTGTGTGTGTGTGTGTGTGTGTGTGTGTGTGTGTGTGTGTGTGTGTGTGTGTGCGTGTGTGTGTGTGTGTGTGTGCAAAATCAGCAGAGCAGAGTTAATCAGCACAAACACAGGCCACACACCTTGTTAGATTGTGTGTTTTCATCTTTGTGTTAGATAAGACTGTTGGACCATCAAGTTGTCTATTTAATATTATAGAATAGTCAATGTGTGTGTGTGTGTGTGTGTGTGTGTGTGTGTGTGTGTGTGTGTGTGTGTGTGTGTGTGTGTGTGTGCAGCCTGTAGAGGGCAGCATCACACTGTGAGTGAACATGAACACAGAGTCAGTCAGTTTTAACACTTGGGCCAACAGGTGGGAAGAAAGATTTGATCCCTGGTCACTCTGATTGACTCTGGGAATGCCAACCACAGACCTTGCCGTTATTGTATGCAAAGATTAAGCTGCTGGAAATCTGGTGCTTTGACACATAACAGTTAATGCTGGCATCCAGACCTCACACATAGTAGTGGCCCCACACAATCAATAATCAGGTACTCAAATGACTGACTGATGGCTGGAATCGGCTGCGATGTTGCTAGTTTACTGACCTGATTGGACTTACCAGTTAGCTGACAAGTACTATAGTTTCTAATATGCAGAGAAACATCTTTTTTCAGTCGTGGCCAGAAGAAATGGCATAATATCATGTAGTATGTTTTCCAGACACCCAAATGCACTGACCCATCATGAGCAAGCCTCAACACATGACCACGAAACTTGGATTACTACAATTTGAAAAATGGGATCCCCAACAAAATCCTCACCATGGGGCACCCACTTCTTAATCAAAATATCATCTTAAAAAAGTATTTGCTGGCAACATTTTTCACCTCTCTGGCTGACAGCACCGACCCAAACAGTTCGTCCAAGAATGGGTCAACCCTGTTCACTCCGCAGCTCACTGAGACATGTAGTTTCTGGGTTCTGTGTGTAATATGTTGATAAAGAATTCTGCAGAGGCAAGGCTGGGTGGAATGTTAGAGCAATCTTAATTGAAAACAGATCTCAGTGCCAGCGTCAGTCCAGGCACAGCCGCTACCTGGGTTTCTCAAATTTATGACAAAGTGCTGCTTAATGCTTTGCCCTCCGCTCTATTAGAAAATCCTATTGCCTTCGATCTAGGAAAATCCACAAAGTGCCACCACACTTCTCCACTTGTGCGGGCCTCTTTAAAGTCTAATCACTCGCATCGTCCCACTTCTTCCAGTTGGTCACTTTGGTGGATTGAGGGTCCATCTATCCAATAGTAGAAAGAGAAGTTAACCTGCCTCCTCCTGTACATTATCTAACTTCCGCTGAGGTCACTTCTTGGAACTTACAGCCTAAAATGGACTGGATTGTCTCTTCATGCTTATATGGAAATGTATATCTTAAGTCAGCTCTAAACAACTAGTATGGGAGATAGATTCAGCTTTATTGCTCCATATGGATCAGTCCTCCAGCTAAATGTTAATGCACACACAGAGAGCTGTTTAATGGCTCCGGGGCCCCTAGCTATGTAAACATCCTATCGGCCATCTCTCTTACCTCACAGTAAGGGAAAACAACTATCACTATTAAAGATTAGCTCTGAATGTGTAACTGTGCAGACACCTCAGACACAGACAAGAAAACTTGGGTAAACATGGCAAAGTAGTCTCCACCTCCCCATCTGCCCCCTTCAACTCAGCCCGACTCATTGCCCATGTAAGTGCACATGCAGGAAAAACTTCCAGAAAGCGCACCGCACTTTCATCTGGCTGTTCTGAGCCTGAAGGACATGAAGTGACTACCAGAGGTGGTGACCCACAACTGACTCTGCAGAAAGTTGGCAACCTCTGTTCACTCTGCGCCTCAGCATCCGCTGACCCTGCTCCGTCATTTTACATGACCTACAACTTTGTGGCTGAGTTGCTGTCATTCCCAATCTTCCACTTTGTTATAACACCACTGACAGTTGACTGTGGAATATTTAGGAGCGAGGACATTTCATGACTGGACTTGTTGCACAGGTGGTATCCTATCATAGTATCACGCTGGAATTCACGTCGCTCCTGAGAGCGACCCATTCTTTCACAAATGTTTGTAGAAACAGTCTGTGTGTCTAGGTGCTTGCTTTTATACACCTGTGGCCATGGAAGTGATTGGAACACCATGAAGCTTGGGCCCATGAGAGAACCAACTGGCTGGAAAGCTTCAATGTTTCATGAAGCTTCATCTCACCACCACGACCATATACAGCTAGTTTCAAACATGCTAACAAATGGACTGCTGAAGGCACAACCAGTAAAACAACCGCTATCATACCTGCCGCACCGGACATCGGACGCACCGAAAATGAGGTGTGGTTTCGGCAACAGAGGGAGAGACCAGAGGACCCCTAACTGTCTTTATAGGTTGCCTGCATACAATGATTGGCTGTCAATCACCGAGCCAACATACGGGACCACAGACACTGAATATACTGCAGCTCCATTCTGCTACACAATCATCCTCAGGTTTTATGTAAATGTGTCCCAACAGGCAGAACTGACCTTCTGCTGTAGGATGTCCTCTGCAGACGACCGTCAGGATCAGTGTGTTTCTGACACCGTCTTCATTTAAACATTTTGTCTCACAGTGTAAAATGAATCACTTTTCATTCTGTACTTCATGATGTCACTGCTGAGAACATTTAATCTTATGGGTCCTACACACATTCAGCTGTCTGCTGCGTCTCTCTCTCCACACACACCAGACTCCATTCACAAAAACACTGATTTAACTACTGTTCATTCAAACTGGACAGAATCAGAGTGCAGCATATTGTGTCTCTGACAGACTGTTGGACTGGACCTGACATCAATATGTTGTGTGATGGTCCTGCTGCTCTGACTTTTTGGACCAGAGTTTAGTCTGAGACCAGATGATTCATAGAAATGAATTAATATGTAAAAAGATGCTGCTGTAAACCAGTGTTTGTATCACACAGCTACATGTGGAGACACGGTGAGACTTCCGGTCTGTGAACATGTGATCAATGAATCCACAGAGTCACAGACTTTGTTTGTTTATTGATCAGAAAATTTCAGTAGAAACAGAGAAACCCAACAATCACCATTAACCAGCCCCAAATGATTCCAGCAGGTTATATCTGACTGAGACAGCACAGCTAGTGAGCCACAGGCCGAGAGAGGAAGCACAGTCCAGACTAGACCTGGTCCAGGACTGCCACAGTCCTCAGAGACCGGACAGTGAAGAGGACAGAGACAGGACAGTCCTGGATCAGGTATAGACCAGCTCAGGATCAGAGGACACATCACCAGAGAAGCAGGTGGTCAGCAGCTCCAGCAGGGGGCAGCGCTGACAGCACATGAAGCTGCTTCAGGACCAGGACCAGGATCAGGGTCAAGATCAAGACCTTGACCAGGACCAGGATCAGTTACTGGGAACCAGAATCCTTCCTGGATTCAAGAAAAGAAGAGACAATATAATCAACCACCACCTGGTGTGAACTCGTTTGAGGGTGTGAACCGGTTTGAGGTGTGAGTTCTGGTCTGACCTCGGGACTTGGTCTTGTAGTAGATGAATCCAGCCAGAGATAAGATCAGACCCAGGATCAGTCCAGACGCTCCAATGGCGATCTTGCTTATCTCAGACTCAGGCATGGATGGGTCTGAGAGACAGACAGGTAGAGAGAGAGACAAGTGAGAGACAGATAGATGAGAGACAAACAGGTGAGAGACAGACAGGTATTTACCCCAGTCAGTAACCAGAGGTTCTCTCAGGCTGGCATGCTCCACCACACAGGAGATCTTCTCTCCAGACCTTCAACACAAAGAAAAACACATCAGTACACACTCTGACTGGACCATGAGGTGAACCTGAACCTGGACCTGACTGTACCTGGAGGTAGACTCACCTAGGTGTGTACTCCAGGTGAGAGTGGATCTGGTAGTACCAATCACCATCTGCCAGCTCATCAGTGGAAGTGACATCAGAGGTGACTTCCTGTCCGTCTCTGAACCAGATCACTTTGATCTGTTTGGGGTAGAAGTCGAAGACGCTGCAGACCAACATCGATCGACCTTTATCAGCATAGGGCGTCGACGAGGTCAACACCACGTACGGCTTAACTGCAACACAGTGACATCATCATCATCACCGTCGTCATTATTATTATTATTATTATTATTATTATCAGTAGCAGCTGCAGTACCAATGTTTGACCAGCAGGCAGCGCCACTGAACACAATGTTTCTACAGAAAGTTTTAAATGTATCAGAAGTGAAGCTGACAGCTGACTGACTACAGTCTGTGTGTTCATGGATCAATAAGTTAATCAATAAGTTGATGATGTTTTAGATGAAGCCTAAGTCTGGCGCTCTTGACAATCTCCTTTTGTCTATATCCAAAGAATCCACAGAGACCAGTAGGTAAACTGGAAATGTTTACTTCAAGAATGCAGGAAAAATACATATCGGGTCCTATATATGTAATGATAGAAAAAAGGAAGAGTGAAAGCAAGAGGTCAAAAAAGTATATGGCTCCACTCACTGCTTGTCCTGACCAACCATAAAATCACATCGTCTACCAAACACTTGCGACAGAGTGACACATTAAAGATGCAGTCTGCACAAAACAAAAATACATCCGTCCACCATAAAATACCACAAATAAACTATAAAGGATCATTTAAGCTGTCCACAAATGTTGAAATAACCCAAACATTTACGTATTGCCTCGCTATAAACAAACCATGTGTATAAAACTGTAAATAATGTAAATATTTTTATCCTTATTCTTTCTAATGAACTTATTCTGTAAACAAGAAAACTCCATTTAGGCTCCTATAGATGTCATGTGTTGGATGTTACAAAACACAGACTCACCTGACTGAGTCAGAACACCTCTGTAGAAACTATCAATGTTGCATTTACAGAATCTCTCCTTCTCAGCTCTCATCACAGCCAGTAGTGGCTTACGTTTGTTTAACTTCTCAGCCACCTTCATTCCGTACTCAGTGAATCCGACATATTCTCCAACTTTGCTGCTGAACCTGAAGAGCTCCACTTTGTTGTAGAGGCAAGAGTTGATGTACTCGATGTCGTTCAGATCAGAGGAGTTAAACACACAATGGATCACTCTCATTTCCATAAATCCATCTGAAGAACAAACAGAATCAGATTAAAGTAAAATCTCTGAAACTGAAGCTTCATGTCACTTAATGCAGATTGATCAGAGTATTGATCAGAGTGTATAGATCAGAGAGTACTGATGAGTTTTTACCTGTTAAATCAGAAAGTATTGATATGTTTTTTACCTGGTTAAATAAAGGATATTGAGTGTATTGATGAGTGTGTGTGTGGTACTGTACCTGCTGTGCAGAGGCTGATGAAGAGGAGGGAGCAGCTGAGAAAGGATGAAGCCATGTTCCTGTGTTCACTTCACAAACACTGACACAGTCGGACTGAGAGCGGCTCTAAAAACACAGCACAGGGTCACATGACCTCATCAGCTGTTACCAGGTAGACGGCTCACTGACACTAACGTCTACACTTAAGGTTTGACCAGCTGTGACCCTCACTGACACGGTCCAGAACCCTGAACGGAGCCAGAACACCCTCATTACACACACACACACACACACACACACACACACACACACACACACACACACACACAGCTGAAGGAAGGTAAAAGACGTGTTGACAGAAGCTGAAGTGTCATCAATGAATGAAGGTGAAGAGTTCTGGAGCCTGAACAGAGACAGAGAACAAGGACATCAGAACTTATATGTCTCAGTGAAAACAGAACCAGAACCAACAAACACGGAAACATTTATATTAGAAGAAAGTTATGAAACAAATCACATGGAAAAAATAAAATATGAAATATATCCTGTAAAATGAAGCACTGCAACCAAAACTACATATAGCATATTATTAAAATTAATACTAAAATAGTTCAAATTGTAGAGCATTCTTCAGATTGTTCACCTGCACAGAAATATTTGCAGATACACAAACATGCTGCTGAAACATTAATTAATGTTTTATTTTTCACCAAACAAGTCAGTGCAACATATGCACAGCAGATATATTTACGTTGGACTGAACAAAAATATGCTCACAAAACAGTAAACTGAAAAAGAAAATTGCAGAAAGAAAATCCGACAATGCGAGAGGCTGCACTCTCTGTCAGCCTCTCGCATTGTCAGCTCATATTTGATGACATGATTTATTTATTTGTTTGTTTATTTAAGAGGGACAATGCACATCAATTGACATTTTCAGTTTACACTCAAAATGTAAATATGCCAGAGTTAGCAAAAAAGCTAATTTTCGTCTGTAGTCGAACTCAGGTTGCTCTGCTTTCATTTGAAAGTTGTTGTCTTCTTTGGCCATGACCTCCTCTACCAGCTCTACCTCTCACTCTTCCTCTTCCTCTCTCTGCAATGTCTTCCATTGTTGTCTTCCATTGTTGTTGTAAAAACCTGTGGTTTTTCAGTGCTTACTTCCTGATTGAAGTGGTAACAATTACTGTAACAATTGTTTGGCCAGGTGGCACATATAGTGGCCAATTAGCTTATGTAGTGTCATTTTGAAATGGCAAACATGTGACTTTATGTCAGATTGTTGTGTTTTATGCAGAGAACCGTGTTCAGTGCATTTCCAGTTTTTCTCAATTGCTGAAACACAATTTCTGAAACCTTGCTCCATTTTCTGAAAACATTACAGTTTTTTTGGATTGCATAAACACTAAAATCAAAAGTCGTACACAATTATAAAAACCTTACACTAAAGGAGCAAAACTCCAGACCAGATTAGCACAACTATAAGCACAATGTCAGCTTCACACTTTTTGCAAATGACTGCACACAGTAAATTGCAAAACACTAAACACACAAGTATACATTAGACACAGATGCATATCATGATGTCACTTCCTTGCAAATTCCAAAGCACTGACTTTCAAATGACCACACTCATTATCTAATTGGTTAAACACAACACTCAGGTGCACCAACACATGATTGCTTAATTGTAGACACAACAATCAGGTTCAAGCACTACAAAAAGGCAGCAGGTGAGTTCACCTGTCTTCTACCACAATGGAACGAGCAAGACGGGGAAGAGTAAGAATGAGAGGAGGAACTCAAAGAGAAGGAGAAGGAGGTGAAGGCAGAGGCCATGCCAGAGGTCAAGGCCGAGGTGGAGGTAGAGGACGAGGACGAGGCAGAGGCAGAGGAAGACCGGAAGCAGGAATACATGCCCTAAGAAGGAGATGACCAAATTTATCAAATGAAATTCGGGCAACATTACAGTTTTTATTGATTGCTTTGACCTGCGTAAACAAACTGGAATCCACTCGGTTTTCATCATCACTGTCTCAGCAGAGCACAAGACACCTCTTGCAAATGTGTTAACCCTTTCTCATTGGATTGACACATTGTCCCCACCCTTTTGCAGAACAGTTAACACGGATGTCATTCAAGCAGTCCAAACTCCATTGTTTTAGCTATGGTAATCAAACAGAAACCATCTGTTCCTAACTATTAGAAACTACCTACATCAGTATGAAATCACTAAAGCACCTGTTTGACACTCCTAAACACAAATCTTCAATGAGCAATCAGTCTGCAGGCCTTAAAAAGTGCAGCGGCTGTGTTGTTCTTTGCCAACATGGATGGAAGAGGTCTAAGGCAGATGAGAGTGAGAAATAGGTGCAGAGGAAAGTCAAGGTTGGATGGCATGCAAGAAGATTTTTCCCTTGGTTCATTGCAAGGGAGGATAATGAATGTGATGTAGTGAGGCCATGTGGCCCCATCGTCAAGACAGAAGAGACTGAGTATCAATAGTGGCTATTTCTTATACTCTACAGTAATAGATTGTTATACTTTACTGTGATAATTTTATTTTATTTTCTTAATTTCTTATACTCTAATAGATTTTATTTTGGTATACATGAATTTTGTTTAATATTTACAGTATTTCAGTTTTCTGCCACAGTTTGAACAAAAGAATCAATGGAATCAATAAAATTTGCATCAAAGCATTTCTGATTCTGGATCCAATTCTTTGCAAGAAGGTAAATTTGACAACAAATGGCATAAAAGCTATGACAGTAATAGGCTACAATGACAAGCAATGGTGCACCGATAAGCACTGAGTGCTGTATTTTGTATTTTGTTGTCCACTGTGTAATGGTTGATTGGAAGAGCTCATACACTTGTTTGCAAGTTGTGTTGTTTGAAGGCAAATTTAGCTTTTGTTGCATATTTTAAATGTTTTGGCACAGTTAGAGCCTTTTGCAAACAAAATGAGTCATTTTGACCATGAGTGCCGCTGTTTCGGCCTGTGTGTTAACTGTTTTGAAAATGTGGAGTTTGAGTTGACTGCTGCATCAAAGCAATCAATAAAAACTGTAGTTGACCATGTGGTGAACCACGGACTGACGCTGAGGGAGGCTGGACTGAGAGTTCAGCCAAATCTTAGCAGATATACAGTGGCATCTGTGATCAGGACATTTCGACAAGAAAACAGGTAAAAACAAATCTTTCTACAAAAGTAATCAACTGCTTAGTACGTACCATATCCATATCAGCACTGTTCATACTGGTTCCTGTGAGATCCTATTCCACATAGGATTCAGGGGCGAGAGCGACGAGGAGGGAGGGGGCCTATTTTCACACAAGAACAAGAAAGAGCAATCATAAACATGGTTCTGGCCAATAATGCAATAACTCTCAGAGAAATTCAAGTCAACATCATTGGCAACGATGGCGTTTTCAATAATGTTCATCAGGTCTCTCTCTCAACACTGGCACGCATCCTGAAAAAAAATCTACTTCAAATGAAACAACTGTATCGAGTGCCTTTTGAGCGGAATTCGGAGAGGGTCAAACAACTGCGGCATGCATATGTGGAGGTATGTATTGTTCACTTTAGCACTGTGATGTTACACACTGCAAGCTAAATTTACTGTGTATTAGATCCATGCTAGACTACACAATCTTGTCTTTCACTGTATTACAGAGAGTTTTACAGATGGATGCTGAAGAAATCCCACACGAGTTTATCTACATCGATGAGGCAGGGTTTAACCTCACAAAATCAAGAAGGAGAGGCAGAAACATCATTGGCCACAGGGCTATAATCAACGTCCCAGGACAGCGTGGGAGTAACATCACCCTCTGCGCTGCCATTACACAGAATGGCTCACATTCTGACATTTCTGGACCAACTGCACAACATCCTCACAGTGAACCAAATACAACAAATGCAATACATTGTCATCTGGGACAATGTATCATTCCACCGCTCTGCACAGGTCCACAACTGGTTTCAGCACAATCCTCAATTTTCTGTGCTATACCTTCCACCATACTCTCCATTTCTCAATCCAATCGAGGAGTTCTTCTCAACGTGGCGGTGGAAGGTGTATGATCTGCAGCCCCAGGCTCAAGTGCCCCTCATTGAGGCCATGGAGGAGGCCTGTGACCAAATTGACTCCATAGCCCTTCAAGGATGGATTCGACATGCACGGCGGTTCTTCCCTCGTTGTCTTGCTACTGAAGATATCGCCTGTCGACGAAATTCTCTGGCCTGGTCCAGCTCGGCAAAGAGATAATCCCTAATATTTTCCCTGCTGGATTTTCTTTTCTTTTTTTGTCAGTTCCCCCCCCCCCAATAATTTTTTTTATAGTATCTTTTTTTGTTTTTTTTGGTGTTATGCACAGTACTGTTGTAGCATGGGCATCTTTTGTTGAAATTTTGACTGATTTAGATAAATTTATATTTTCATCACTCTTCAGCATTGGTCTTGTGTTGTATTTGGTGAATTTTTAGTATTGTATATTTGCAATTTCTCTGTGTACTTCACTTGCATTACTCAAATAACTGAGGAGTAGAATTGCTAAAAGTGTTTTAGGTTAAGCGCAGCAGTGTGTAACTGGTTCAGACAGAATTAAGTCATATGAAACGTGTGTGTTTTCATATGATAACAAAATATCATTTTTATAAAGAAGTGTATAGTTTTTACAAGAGTGTTTCATTTTGCAAAGGATGTGAGGTGTTCTGCTAATTGTGTGTAGTGTTTTGAAAAACCAGGCCCTCTATTCGAAATCGTGCTTAAGCAATTGAAAAAAACTGTAAACACAAATCCTCAGCTTCAAGCACTATTTACAAAACCTCTGACTCCTCGTGCAAAATGAAACTTTCGCCTCAAAACCAAACACTGCTCTCAAATCATAAACAAAGCGATCAGAATGATATACACTATCAAGCAGTCAGTAAACAATACACCAAAAAATAGAAAACAGGTTGTTCAAAACATATAGTTCTCAGGGAGAAGTACGTTTTTAATCTCAAAACAGATTTTTCCGTCATTGTCTTTTGATGAATGAAAACATGTTCTATCATAGCAGC
This sequence comes from Sparus aurata, assembly GCF_900880675.1. NCBI lineage: Eukaryota > Metazoa > Chordata > Actinopteri > Spariformes > Sparidae > Sparus > Sparus aurata. The sequence continues at coordinate 39,476,108 of NC_044190.1, read as the reverse complement.
TCAAAATTAATCAGAAATTATACTCTGCTTTGCTCTTTGCATTTTTTTTTGTTCCTCCTCCTCCTTGTCCCCCTATTTTTACAGCACTGTATCCTGCATCTCACAGACTCGTCCTTTGTTCCTGTGATTCTGTAATTCCTGTTCTTTGTTGATATGAACCTGCAACCAGTCAAAATCTATTGATCAGTCAGTGCTGTAACCAAATGGAAAGCACAATGTTCAGGGCCAGACAATTTGTTTATTGTACAGTATGCAGCCTACAATGCACTGTACTACAGTATATAATACAAAAATCAAAGTAGTAAACGTGATCAATGTGCTTCTTCTTGTCTTCGGCCGGGTCAGGACAGAGCACTTTGTCGACATCACAAGCAATATTTTCCCTTCTGAGGCAACGGGGAATCTGAACTGGCTTATATTGGTTGTGTCACATGATTTGAAACAAGTGAAATCAGTTTTGAGTGGTTGTGTTTAATCAATGACGTGTTCTCTTTTTGTGTGTGATTGTTTCCACTTGTGTTTACCAGTATGGATGACATGTGCATTAGAGTGCAGAATGTGTTTTGAGAATGAGAATGTGTTCAGAGTTCTGCTGAAAAGTCTAAGTGAGATCTGCAAATTGTGTTTTACGATTTGAAATGGTTTAAGGTATTGACAACAGACTGCACAATTAGCTAAATGAGTTCAGGCAACTGCAAACTTTGTTCAGCCAATGGGTTTTAGTGTTTTAGCAATTGAGAAAAACTGTAAAAAGTGACATTTTGAATTCCAAAATGTGTGTAAAGCAGAAAATGTGTTTAAAGTTTTGGAGACTTGAGAAGAGGTTTAATCTCTGTGTGTCAGTTTAAATATTTGTGCTTTGCATGTCATTTTAGTGTGTTAGCAATTGGAAAAATCTGTAATCATTGATAATAACATTCCTCTGAGTGCAGCTGTTAAAGATACCTCCAGGAACAACCAACATAAGGAAAGTTCCTTGTTCCTTGTTCTTAAAGGAACCACGCTTCTCAAGAAGCTCAAGCAGAGAGAGTCTGGGATCTCCTACATGAAGACTATTGATCACATGACTGATTCTTTAATTCAGGTTCAGTTTTAGATGAATTCAGTGACCATGGTGACGTGCTTTGAACTCTTGGTCAATCTGATTGGTCCCTCTGACTGTATTCTGGTCCAGTAAGTGGATTGTAGCTTTAGAGCTGAGCAGCAGAGAGTCTTGTATTCAGACTGGAGGTCAGAACAGAAGTCTGTCTGATGGTTTCATGATCCAGCAGAGATTCAAACATCAGACACTGACTGAGGAGAAAGTGTTCAGCTCTTCTCCCTGAGCTTCTACTGATTCATCACGGTTCCTTCAGTCAGTGACGTGTCTGTGATGTCAGTGCGACATGATGACAGTTGAGTCGGCTGTGACTCTATGTGTGAACACGAGTGGATCATTAAAAGTAGAGATGGACCAGATGAAGAGTGGATGTTTTATTCCAGAGGTGGACACTGAATCTCAATGATGACTTACATTGAGTTGTAACTTTGTTCTCCTGAGACAAACTGTGAGCTAACACACTGTTTTACTCAGTGATCAAAGATCACAGATGTGATGTTCAACACAACGTCTTCAGAAACATTAAAGAAGATAATAACTCATGAACAACATCTTGGGAGTTTTCATTGGACCAGTTCATAGTTGTTTAATCACTGGTGTTGTTCAGAGTGAACTCAGAGATCAGATCAGTGATGGAGGATTAAACCTGCAGTTAGTCCATCAGGCCCGAAGCTACAACTGGTCTGCTTTAGACTGGTCCTGACTGCTGAGCTGGACTATAGAATGGATTCAAAGCCTGTTGCACCAACAGAACTAAACCCAGTCTTAACTTCAGCCGGTCTTAGCGAGAAGTAGGAAGCTCAGCTGGTGAACCTGGTGTGACTGTCAGCTCGGACTTAAACTGCAAAGTGACGCCGTCTGAGTTTAAGACCAGGCGTCGACCCGGTTGGTGCAACAAGAAAAAAACAGGGAGTTTAGATCAGTTCCTGTGATTCATGAGTCAAATCACGACCAGATGAGGCTGATGATCAGTTCTATAATTGACAGCAGGTTTCACACATGTGGTCATGAAGATGTTTAAATCAAAGGGGCGGAGACGCTGCTCTGTAGTCTGGTGGCTCAGCATCAATACACACTTCATTTTGTTTCATTGTCTTTTAAATCAGGAACTCATTGTCAGCATCTTTTGAACATAAGTCACTTCTGTCTCTCACTTGCTTCAAAACAAAAGAGATCAAGATCTTTACGACCAGAGGAGGTGCTGATGTCACTGTCGTCCACAGGGGGTGTCAGAGTCAACACACACTGACAGGTCAACATCTGGATTAATACGTTATTACATCTGTGAATCATAAAAGCTTAAAGAGCATTTAAGTGCCAGTTCAGCAAGAATCAGATTTTATTGATAAAAGATGAAGGAAAGTTATTAAAGTGAACAGAAATGACATCATCAGCCCCGACCAATCATCTGCACTCATTTCCTTTGACGAGGAAGAAGGTTCCAGCAGCCACACCGAGCAGACCCACAGTCAGACCGAGTCCACAGAAGACTGCAGGCCCAACACCAGGCAGAGTCTTCTCCACCTCCACATCTGGAGACAGAAACACACAGAGACATTAACACACTGCTGCTTCAAATAAAGTTTGTATTGTTGTCAGTTTTAATAAAGTTTGTATCGTCGTCAGTGTAAATAAAGTTTTCTCACCCCAGATCCTGGTCAGTGGTTCCTTCAGGGCCGGATGGGTCACTGAACAGCTGTAGATGTCTCCTTGTTGGGGGGTGAAGTCCAGTCTGGAGAACTGGTTGAAAGTGTAGTCTTTATTGACATAGGGAACGTTGACGCTGGTTCCTTCAGTCACGTTCTCTCCGTTCTTCGTCCAGGAGAACTTCACAGGAGCAGGAAAGAAATCAGTCACATGACAGATCAGGATGTTCTTCACTTGCAGCTTCATGTAGTCTCTGGGGTAGATCATCAGACTGGAGGGAGCATCTGAACACAAACAAAGCTCAGATTATTATTATTATTATTATTATTTCATTACATCTTCTCTGAACACATGACGACACGATGTGCCTCTTGGCAGCCATTTTACTTTCCACCATGACTGAATGATGCATTTGCATCATGTCTCCTGAAGCAACCTGACAACACAGAGAAGATGTCTCCCCTGATGTTTACATGTTAAGGGATCACAATGAAACCATCAACTACATGAGACATTGTTCAGGTGAACCCAGATAGACTAGAGAGATGACAGACTGAGAGACACTGGAGATACCAGAATCAGAATCAGAATTTCTTTAATTTGTCCCGCAAACTGAGAAATTTCTTCATCACAGCAGCCAAAGGACAGTGGTATTGTAATAAACAATAATAATATTAAAAGAAGAAACAATACAATAAAAAAGTAAGAAGTAAGAAGTAAAAATAGAACTCTCATATATTGTATCTACATTGTATATAAATAATGTTATAAATAATGATTTACACTGTTAACAGTTTATTGTAGAATATGGGTATGTGAAATTGACCAAAAAACGAAAATGGGTTCTTTTATGACCTAGTGCACATGCTAGGTCTGTAGGATGCAGTGCTGGTTGGTACTGGTACGGTCTGACAGCAGCAGGAAGGAAGGACCTGCGATACCTCTCCTTCACACACTTGGGGTGTATTAGCCTATCACTGAAGGAGCTGCCCAGAGCTGAGATAGTGGCCTGCAGGGGGTGGGACTCCTGCACCAGCAGTGATGACAGCTTGTCCACCACCTGCACTGGGTCAAGAGGGCATCCCAGGATGTAGCTGGCCTTCTTGATAAGTTTATCAAGTCTCCTCCTTCATGCTGCTAAGATGCTGCTGCTCCAGCAGACTACTCCATAGAAAATGGCTGATGCCACCAGAGTTTTAGGAAGAGGCGAGAAGTGTCCCCTGCACTCCAAGCTTCCTCAGCAGATGAAGGCTACTATGACCTTTCTTATATGTTGCAGTGTGATCAGTCCAGTCCAGTTTATTGTTCGGGTGAACTCCAAGGTACTTGTAAGATGTCACCTTCTCAATGTCTGGTGTTGTGTTGGTCCACCCCGTGAGCTCCAATGTGTTATTTCTCCTCTGTGCTTCCCCCCTCATTATCTCACCCGTCTTCTTCCCTCCTCTCTCTTCTCACCTGCTCCTTGTCCCCTCATCAGTGTGTTCTGTGTATTTAAGCCTTTGTTCCCCATGCACTCCTTGTCAGTCCATTGTTGGTGTGATGTCCCCCTCAAGTTCCTTGTGTTTCCTCGTTTGGTAACGTTTTGGTATGTTTTAGATTTTGATTTCTGTTTTTTTATGTTTAGTTTGAACTTTGCTGTTGATTTGGTACTTGACCTTTTCCTTTTTTAATAGTTTGTGTAACTAGCTCCCTTTGGTTGTTTGCATTCAGCTTTGGTTAATAAAACTCACCTTTGGTTCTCCCTCCATCCTGCCTCCCCCGTGTCTGATTTTGGCTCCACCTTTAGTTTTCCCCTCATTGTGATACAATGACCCCCAGGTTTCCTGGGGCCCATTCCAGCATAGAATGGACACCTAGTTCATTATAGTTGGTTGGCTAAATTGGTATTTTAACATATGTCTTTTCTCCTCCAACTACCCTGCTTATCCATCTGTAGATAAGGGCTCACATACATGTCAGCACCCAGGAAGACCACAGATGTTATAAATTTTTCACACATAATTAAAAAATGGTCACTAATTTAACTTGCAAAGACCAATTGAAGAATAGGTTCAGATCGTTCACCCACGTCTGGTCCCCCGCAGCCTGAGAGTCTGGTTTCCTCTCCCCTGAGATGGTTTTAAGGCTTTTCCAGACTCCACTGATGTTTCTCTGCTGCAGCTGGTTCTCCATCTTCCTCCTGTAGCTGTTCTTCCCCTCTCTGATCTTCCTCCTCAGCTCCTTCTGCACAGCCTTCAGCTCCTCCTTGTTGCCTGACCCAAAGGCCCTCTTTTTCTCCTTGAGGAGAGCCTTTATGTCCCACACAGTGGAGTCAAAGCAGTCCCTCAGAGCCTGCTCAGACTCCTCAGTCCATGCTTTAACTGTGCGGGTTTCCACTGGTTGCCTGTTAACAAGGGGCATGCAAACAGGCAAGAGATGCACCAGGTTGTGGTCAGATCTTCCCAGGGGAGGGAGGGGGGATGAGTTGTATGCCTCCTTGCTGTTGGCATAAAATAAGTCCAGTTTTTTTGCCTCTGGTGTGGCAGGTGACATACTGTGTGAATGTGGGCAGGGTGGAGGACAGAGAGGCATGATTGAAGTCTCCAGAGATGAGGAAGAGGAAGAGGGCCTTTGGATGCTGTGTCTGCAGTGAGCTGTGACTGAGTGGAGGAAGTCACAAGCTGCATCAGCGTTAGCAGAGGGGGGGCTATATACTGTGAACACAATCACCTGTGTGAACTCCCTCGGGAGGTAGTACGGCCTCATGCTAACCGCTAAAATGTTGATGTCCTTACTGCAGACCTGTTCTTTAACAGTGATGTGCCAAGAGTTACACCATCTGTCATTAACAAACACAGCCAGTCCTCCTTCCTCTTACCGCTCTCTGCCGTCCTGTCTGCCCGCCGCAGTTTTAAAACCATCCAGGTTCATGTCCATGTCTGGGGTCAGTGCCATAAGCCACGTCTCATTGAGCACCATGATGCTGCACTCATGGTAGTCCCTTTGATGGGGGTCAGGGCGTTAGCTCATCCATCTTGTTGGGGAGAGATCTCACATTCCCCATAATGACAGCATCTCCTGCTGTGTGCTGTCGCGGGGGACACCGGGCTGCTCATGCGGCGGCACCGTGGCGCTACTGAGGGCCAACAGTTGATCCCTACTGTAAACAATAGGGCTGCGTACAGGCTCCCCTGACATGGCGGGAAAAAAGCAGTATTAAAACCAGAGCGAAAAAAGCAAGTCTGGTCTCCATACTGCCCGGAGAGAGAGCTCCAAAGAGAAGTGAATACAAACAGTTAAAAAGTAGAAAAATAAATATAAAAAGAGGAAAAAGCTCAAACTCACACAGCACCATCTTAATCACAGACACTAGAGACACTGAAAGACACTAGACACACCAGAGACACTTACTTAAAACAGTAAGAAGTCTCGACACAACAGGGTCTCTACACATGAACACGAGCATTGAGAACATTGTTTGTGTACACAGAGTTTACTAAAAAGAAGGTTTTTGAACAACTCATGTTAGTAGCTGGATCTCCGGGGCGTCGCCGTCATGGCAGACAAAAAGTGTCGATCCCTGAGTGCGACCTAACAGGCAGGCTTGAGGAGTGGTTCACCATTACTCTCCTGCCTGTTAAGTGGCACTCAGGGATCAACACTTTTTGTCTGCCACGTTTCACTTTAACTGAGGACTGAACTGAAAGAAAAACACTTAAGATGAGCTCACAGGTCTGTTACAGACTCAACATGTCCACTGACATCACACATAAGACAGCTGAGGACACGTTAAAGACACAAGGGACATGTGTTTGTCTCTACCTGACTCGAGGGGGAGGTCCTTCAAGGCTTTACCATGGTTTTCCAAGTTTCTTCTGCAGATCTGTTGATTAGCCACAGCTCGCTGATAAATTCCTTCACTGAAGCGAAACCGTACAAAGTAAGGCTGAGGATAGACCGCTCTCTTGTTCTTGAAGTCTGGGTGGTACAACTCATCACCATCCAGACCAACCATGGTCTCTCCATCAGAGGCTGAACAGCCAATGACAACAATTTCTTCATGAAGAACTGAAAACAGAAACACAAGCTGCTGTTTACCAGTCTGTCTGTCTGTCTGTATGTCTGTCTGTTCTGGTCCATCAGTCTCTGAGTGAGTGTAAAGACACTTACTGTCAGTGGAGACACAGAGGACACAGGAGAGGACGAGGACCACCATCATCTTCATCATCTTCAGCAGCAGCTCTCTGTGGACCAGAACCAGTCTGAACCAGAACCAGTCTGTCCTGTGAACCAGTCTGTCCTTTCAACCAGAGTGAGGAGGACAGCAGCAGCTGAGCTCTAACACACAAAACAGCCAATCAGAGAGGGGATGTCATCAGTAACCAGGTACAGACACATCACCTGTGACAGACAGACAGGCAGACAGACAGAGACCCTCTCCAGTGTGTTTTTGTATTTTTATGATCATTCCTGAACATGTTTTATAACTTTTGAGGAATAAATCAATTTAATCAATTTGTGGAGACCAGGCCTCTGCTTTAGCTGCGCTGTGAAGACGAGGCCTCTGCGTTGGGCTGCGCCTGCACAGGTGGAACTGACTCAGGATGTATTAAATGAAGACACCAGTGAACAACAAGTCCATTCAGGTGAAAGTTAGAGCTGCCTCAGTGGTTCTGGTCCTGTGTTTGTCCTGATGCTTTCAGGTTTGTTATCAACAGAGACACAAAGTGTCCACCAGGGACACTTTATATCTTCACCGCCAGAACCAGTTCAAGGAGCCAGATAGTCTGAGAACCTGAGCAACAGCCTGCAGTTTTTCTTAAGAAGCTAGCTATCTTTGATAACTATTGTTTTTGTGTTGGCTTAAATAAAGCAGTTTTTGAGTTACCTTTACCCATTGTTTCTTTCCCCTCCTTTTTACGTTTATTACTTAACTATGTTGCTCCCTTCATCCCCTGGCCATACGGGGACGTAACATATATTCAGTGCCTCGGCTGCTGATTGTAGCCTTTAATGTCGCCACAAGGGGGCACTCAAAGCACATGAAGTCCACAATGAACAGAGGCCATAAGCCAATAAAACATAATTTTCTAACAAAACTACAATCATATAGATAAAATCTAAAGTAATGCATTTATTCTTGGTTTAATTCTCACATTTCTGGAGCTTCATAGCGAAACAGCGCAGCAGCATTCTTCTAAAAAAAACGTCCATGATGATGATGATAAACATCTTGTTGCCAGAGTATTTCGTCTCATCGTGTACCTCCAGCTGTTATCCACAGTCTTGTCAAGTCTCTAAGTATTGCCTTGCTGAATTTCTGTTTTCTTAGTTCTCCTCTGAAGGAGAGTGATTTTGTTTTGCTAAAGAGTTTTGGTCAGCTTGTTCATTTGAAAAGCTAGTTTAGTTTCATAGCACGGTTGCATTTTCCTCCTCTTGGAGCGATTTGATTTGTAGTTTTCTTAGCTCGTAGCGTAGTTTCTGTTTATAGCCTTTTGTCTTTTCCTTTTGAGCGATTTTCTTTTGTATAACTTTTCATAGACTTGTGTTTTTTCAGATCAGTGTAGATTTAGCCTTTTGTCCTTTCCTCCCTCGGGAGCGATTTTCTGTTTATTATTTTGTGCTTCGTGCCACGTTTTCCTTCTTAGTTCCTTGTCTGTGTAGACGAGTTCAGAGTTTATAGCCCGTTGATTTACCACTCTGTCTGAAGAGGGTTCCAAGAGTTTCAGAATAAAAGCCTGCATTAATTGTTCTGTCTGCACCTGAGTCCTCACTTTGCCTAGTCCTAACAGGATTATGGGGATACTTTATGCAAACATACACCCTGATCAGTGTCTTCATGTGGTTAAAATGCCTCTTTTTAAAGGAAAAAAAAGTTAAAAGTTGTTCACCTTATATTTCCAGTCACGTACGTAGAGAGACAATGAATAGAACCTTGAAGTGACAAACACCATATTGTAGTATATTAACTGTTTGGCTCTTTAGACTTCAGCCCTCTTTACAAACCACATCAGTTACTTTGAATGCCAAAAGCATCAATACTACAGGTCACTATGGTTTAAACTGATGCAGCAACGGTCAAGGTTAAAGATTCTTTTTATAGATCCATAAAATAAATCTAACTTTCAGTTTTAACATCCAAATCTGGGAAAAAAAAGGATAAGATGCTACAAAGATGACGGCAATAAAATGGCCACATGATAAAATGTCACCTGATTATGAATCATCAAGAAATAAAGATTTCAAAGAAGGAAATTCCACTAAACTGTAAAAGATGCGATAAAATAATATCAGGCAGCATCAGCCTGCCACTACTCAGTACATCAGTACATGTTGTCAACATACAGTGTAAAAATAGATCTGGTCTCTTATCCTGCAAAACCTCACAAATTGTCAAACAATTTTAATGAACTGAGGCTGTTAAATAAGAGATTTATCTAATTTGAAAGAAGAATCTTTATATTTTAAAGAATATGGGTTTTATATTAATTAATTTCAGTTTAAATGGAGTAGAGGATAGAACAGAGCAACATTATTTAATAAGGATTTTACACAAATCATAAATACACAACTCTAACCCAATATTTAAGTAATACAGAATAAATGAGCGTGATATAAATTGTGGTTTTTGAATGTGAAAGTGTCTTGTTGCCACAACTTTTCTTTTTCCTTTTTATTTTACCTGTGTTGGATTAAAGGGATGCTCAGTGTCTTCTTCTGGTCGATTAAGCTTACAATGCTTCATAAAGTAAAGAACTGTCTAAAGATGTGTTCACCTTTCCACCGAAATTCGTAGAAAGACAATGAATAGAACCTTGAAGTGACAAATACCGTATTGTAATAACTGTTGGGCTCTTTAGACTTCAGCCCTCTTTACAAACCACGTCAGTTACTCTGAATGACAAAAGCAATAATAAAACAGGTCACTGTGGTTTAAACTGATGCAGCAACATTCAAGGTTAAAGATTCTTTTTATGGATCCATAAAATAAATTCACTTTTTAGTTTAACCATCCAAAACTGATTAAAAGAATAAGATAAAAAAATAAAATGTCACCTGATTATGAAGCATCAGGAAATAAACATTTCAAAAGTTAAAAATCTGCAAAAAAAAAGTGCAGTTGAACACCCCGGGGATAAAATGAGACGTCATCAGCCTGACACTATTTTTTACATCAACTTTACATCAGTATTTGAAGTTGATATTTTATATACAATTGTAATTTATGCACATAACAGTGATGTTTTAATTAGAAATTATGGCGAACATTAATAAACTTCACTCTCATCAGTGCATTTTCAAGTTTTTCTAATTGTTTCTAATTTGTTACGACTGGCTCCGAGGCCACAACAAAACATGGATATTTGACGTGTGATCAAACAAGGCAGTTGATATTTATTTACACAAATTGAATGTACAATGGAGTGTGGAGGTGTATGTCAGTGGTGTGGGAGGGTGCTTTTATGCAATGTCAAATGTGGGGTGCATGTTGTCTGGTGCAGAACAGAACAAAACAAAACAGCAGTAGCAGGATGTTGATCTGAGGAAGAGACAGACCGAGGACTTGAACCAGCAGGCTTAAATCAGCTGCAGAGCCAGGCACAGGTGCTCCCAATCAGCCATCCACTGCAACCTGCAACACACAGACACAGCCACACCCACTACACACAGGACACAGCCAAGGGCTAGGGCCGTAACACTTCACTTGGATGTTTGCGTTTCCCTGAGCAGAATGATGTGTAGAGTTTGTTTGGACATTGATCTGCTGAACAGGAAACATTTCTCTGTGCTCACCTTAAAGCTGAGTTCAACATGTGTTGAACAAGCAATGTTTTTTTGACATATTTAGATAGAAGCTAGTAATAGTCCAATAAGCAAAAAAGTAAGGGACAATGTTGTGTATAAACTGATGAAAACAAGTCAGCATCTCCGCCCTGTTTTTTCCCTAACAGTCCTGCTGACAAAGTCCTGGAGTAAGTGGGGCAATACAAGGAGGAGGTGCTGCAAGCTGTAAAGACGTTTATGAGATTCTGTCTTCAGGACGATGTCACCCATCAAGAGCCGTGGCATCATCAAAGTATAAATAATGTCGAGGTCACTGCCTGCCACCAGATCCAAAGAGGCAGCTCAGGTGAACAGAGAGATGCTTCAGCCTCCTGTAGCCTGATGTCTGGTAGGTCAAAGCTTCATGCTTTCATCATGTTGGTCTTTTGCACAAATGTTGTATTGTTGATCAAATGTGTAAATATACTTTATGGTTAGGACAGCTGTCTTTGTGTGAACTTTATAGAAGAATAATGATGTATGCAGTTTTTGTTCATTTATATGGAATGGACTTAGAGGTACAATATCTTTTTTTATTACTGCTAAATGAAAAAATATGTATAATTTTCCTTTAGGTTCATGAAGAGGAGCAGAGGAACATCAGACGACAAATGATGGACACAGAAGACGACAGCTCAGGTACACAAACTCACAGTTAATACTGTTATAGTCAAAAGTATTTTAAATGGAGTTAACTGTCGAAAGAAATATCCAGTTTACATCCAAATACTTTCAGCTTTTATTAAGCATGAATATGAAAGTGCACCACAATTCAGTGTTTAACGTCTTGCATTTGGTTGATGATTAAAACCACATGGTTGTAGCTGGGTAAAGATGTGCATTATGGTAAATAAATTCAGTGCAACTGGTGGATGTCTGACCAGCACTGAGGCTTGAACTTGTTTAACTGAATTTGAGGATCCCCGTCTATGGAAGTTAAATCATGTCATTAATCAAGAGCATAGATTTTCAGTTTGAGAGCATGATTTCATTCCTTTTCAGTGACACAGCTCCTTCGCGTGCTCAGATTTTTTCTCCTCATGCTCACATTTTGTGCTCGCACTTAAATGTCTTCTGCTTTCTTTCAAATGTCTGCTTGAATTCAAAAATCACATGCCTGTGTTCACAATTCTCCTTCTTGCACACAAAAATTTCGCTCGCATTCAAATGTGCCCTCTGCGCGCTCAGATCTAAGTGCACGCGCTCAGAACACACACCTGCTCACAGGTCAAGTTCTGCTCTCGGATCTCTCCTCTGCTCACGGCTTTTTCTTGTGTATCAACACTGTCAACCAATAGAAGGCCAGCTACTGTTGACCAATCAGATTATCCCCGCTTCTTTGCGGGTGCGTTCGTTGTACTTCGAGGAGCGTCGCATACGGGCGGGCACTCTTTCTACCGGGTTTATCTACTTCCGTCCTCCAGGCTGTTAAATGTGGTGGTTCCCTTTATTTTATGACGACTTTTGGAATAAAATATCAGTTAATCAATACACGAGCGCCCGTGCTTTTCATTACAATAGCTACATCAACATAAAGTAGAATAGTGGCTCTACTTTCGCCATATTAGCCAATAGCCAGTTACCCAGGCAGTTTTTTTGCAGTATCAACTGTTTACAAGTATCAATGATGCTGTCTGCAGCGCTTTGCAGTTTTCGCTTTGCAGACTTTCTAAAGAACAGATTTTTCAGTGTCACTTTCAAATGTTTAGCTTTGGCCTTAAATGGAACCTTCCCACGTTCTTTTAGGTCTCCAACATCCTTTAATTCCCTAGCGACACTGTGCTTGTGGAAATGTGTTTTCAACTGTTGGAGGATGCTTGAGGATATATCTCGTTCTTCCAGGCCGAACACATTGACTGTGACTTCAGTCCACATCTTTTCAAACTCATGTTCCAGTTCCTCTTCAGACAGTGTGCGGTGTTTGCAGTCACTTGAGAGTTTTTACTTTTTCTTCCATCAGTTCTCTGGATTTCCTTTGAATGTCCTGAACCCCTTTTAAACTTTTTCTTAGCTCCAGTGCACAATCCAATTTATTGTTTACTGAATGTTGGATTTCTTTTTTAAGACCTGAAATACTGTTGAAAAATTCAGTTTTGTATTTTTCAATCAGGTGCACATGTCTGTCTTTACTTTTATAGTATTCCTCGAGTTTCTGCTTTATTAGCTTTTCTTGGTCTACTATTTTTTGCAATGCCTGTATCTTCTTTGTTTGAGCAAATTGATTTGGACGTTGGAATTCAGTTTCGTCAACGTTAAAAATGTCCAACTCTGCTTCTTTTTGCCAAGAGAAGATCTCTTTCCTGAACTCCCATTCCCATTGATTGAACTCTTTGCAAAGGTTGTCGTAGGCATGAGCAACAAGAGTGTTTCTGAAACTGAAGATGAAGTGCTCGTATTTGACTGCTTTCCAGAGACTTCTCATCCATTCTAGAAACTCTGGGATCTGTGAGAGTTTATCGCTTTTGTCACTTTTCACTGTCTCCAAGAGATTTTTCTTTAATTCTGCTACAACTTCACTGTAACCTGTGTTCACTAGAGCCATTGGTGGGTTTCCAAGCCAGAGTCCTGGAATGTTCCAGTTGTTTTTTTTCTACGTCACAATCCAGAACATCTGTGAATTTCTTTATGAATGGCCGCCCTTCCATTTCAACTGCTATTTGTGTCATTTCATTGAGTTGGTCCAAGAGATGCTTTCTTTCTGACATGTTCTTGGTATGAGCTGAAACTCCAGCAACATTCTGGTGCACAAAATGACAAACTGGCTTTTTACCAATTTCCTTCATTCTCAAGAATGCATGAGCTGCGATTTGCAGAACATCTTTCATTTCTGTTGAGTTCTCCATTGCAATGTTGATAATAGTAATGTCACTCAAACCAATGACAAAGGTTGCCAGCTCATTGTCATGCTCATAACTGTCCTCTAGTTGTGCCAGCTGAGGAGACTTAAGACCTTCTGTGTCAATGAGGACTATGAAGTCACAGTCCAGCTTCTCTCGCATATCCTCACCCACTCTGAGGAAGAGCATGTAGGCTCCTCTTGTGCATCTTCCACTGCTGACAGGAAACTGTACTCCTAACATGGTGTTGAGGAGTGTTGACTTCCCTGAACTTTGAACACCCAACACAGTCAGTACCAACAGTCTGCTCTTCTCTCCAACCTTCCTGTGAAGCTCCATGAGCACATCTGTCAGCCATCTCTCTGGGATGTTGGAAGCATCTCCATCCAAGAGCTCTAAAGGATGTCCATCCAACAGCAGTTCAGCAGCCAAACCAGGGAGATCAGACACTTTATCAGCAGGGCTTACTGACTGTGAGGAACACTCATAGATCACTCCCATCTCTCTCATGTAATGCTCTATTCCTAAAGAACTATCCACCAAAGCCTGATCCAACTCTGCAATGAGTTTTGCATCTTTTTTCTCACATTGCTCTTTAAATCTGTTACGGAGCTCAGTAAGTATGCCCCGAGAATGTGTATTCAACTTGAATGTCATTGAATGTCTCTTTTCTCTTTGTCACTTGTTGATAAAGTTTCAATTAAACTCTTCATTGCTTCGGATGGTTTTAGTTGGCTTTGCCCTTTCCTGATTTGGTTTTGTTCTGCCTCCAGCTGAGATTCATATCCAGTGGAGCTGGAGTCACCAGTGTCTTTCATTCTACATTCCTCACTCTCTAACTTTGATAACCTTTTCCAGTTATCTCCTTGCAAAGGAAGCTGTTGTTTCTTGTAGTCTGGTATACTCTGCTCCCCAATGCTGTTAATGATCTCCTCAGCTGATTTCCTTTGTTTGTCAGTGTTGTTTTCATCCACAGACAGACCAAGATCAACTGCTTTGTCAGGCATATTTTCAATCCTTATTGTGGATTTTACATCAGATAGATGTGGCTTGATGAGTTCACAAAGTTTCTCTGAAAACTCTGCTACATTTACCGTTGAATCTTTGATTTCCACATTGCTGTTTGGTAAACCTAACTCTTCCTTTGTTGCCTTGACAGACATCATGTCCTCTTTAGCATTCTCTGACTTGTGATTAAAAACCAAGAACAGTTTGGATTTCACGTCTTGAAGAGAATTCAAAATCTTGTGCTCATCTTCGTCAACTTTGTCCATAAATACAAAAGGTAGCAGTTGAGACTTCATAAAGAAAACTAAATTGTGTGAAAGACTGAGCAATGTCTCCTCTCAGATTGGCGAAGGCAACTGGTTTTGGAAATATTTCAAGATTTCTGTTACCGTCAGGAAGGAACCAGCAAACCTCTACCAAACCATTTGCAATTTTTCTTGCATTTTTTCCTCCTTTCATATCTCTGTGTATAAACATATTGTGATTTTGCTGGCCACGGCTGAGAACATGATTCAGACACTGGGACTTGGATAAACTGCAGTTTTTCAGCCTCACAAAGGAAAAGAATGGTATATCTGCTTGGACAATGTTGTCTTCAACAAACCCTCTTGATTCAGACAAATCATGTGGACGCCACTCTTTGACGATGTCTCTCAGAGCCCACAGCATCAGAGTGCAACTACTGTTATTGCCATCAGGCAACAGCAGTGGGACAGAAAACTGACTAACCCACAAAAATAATGATGATGTAAGTCTGTGTAGTAAAAAGACTGTGCTGAGATTAAGTTTTGTTATATGTAATTCTTTACTTTTGATAGTTTTTTTTTGTAAAACGAAACCTGGAAAGGTAAACAGTAAACAAATCAGCAGTAGTTGAGATTTATCCATGTTGATGTCAATTAGTTTTTGTTCCATGTGCGTATACTTTTTGTATACACATTGTTGTAAATGATTAACTAATGATTTTCATTATTTTAGGCAGATGATGATGAAGATGTGCTAACAAAGAAGTAAAAGGCTGGAAATATTTTTGTTTACTGTGACTTCAGTTGATTGTCATCATTTTGTATTATGTTTGTTTGTTTTGATGATCACAATACGTTTCCAGTTCTGTCCATTATGGTTAGATAGTTAGATAGATAGAAAACATTTGTATCTCTTGATGTGTGTTTGATAAAAGTCAGTGAATAATAAATGTTGATGTAACTGACTTTGTTGCTCTTGTTTAAATACGGTCTAAACAAGCAGACAGCAGGTGATACTGTGGAATCATTTCATCAGTTGATAATGCTGAATTTCTGACTTTGATTTCTAGAGACCGATGATTAATAAAACAATCAGCGTGGACGTTGAAAAGTTGGTAGCTGTCTCATATTTGTTAACATTTTCTGTATTTTGTTTTTGTTATATTTTTATTGATCTTTTTTCGGATAAACATTTCAGTCATGTGAACACTAGAGAGATAATTATGGTATGTATTCAAAAATGATGTGATTATGAGTTTTGAAATAAATATAATACAAAGGTAAATAATATTTAAAGTCTCTTCTGTTGAATTCCAAATTATTGTTTCGGAATAATAGAAGTAAAAATGATTCTCTACACATTTATTCTTTAGTTTTTTGTATTTGAAGCTGTAACTGGCATCTGTATCCATTTTCCAGTTATTACTCAATTTCTATTGGGCATTTCATTATGGGACAACGGTGTAACTATAATTATGACACAACTATGTCTACAATTAGTACACAATATATTATTTACAGAGAAGAACATTATAGAGAGGGGGTATCTTTAAGGGTTAGAATACTACATCTCTCTAAAATACAATGGAGGTGAATGGAATGTTATATGTGGTGCTCAGATCATTGAATAAGTACATTAAATTAAAGTTCCCAGTTAGTGTGGACCCCACATTAGTGTTTGAAAAGCAAACAGTGAACACAAGAAGTACAGTGATACAACTGTGTGAAATTCAGTCCCCTGCCACTAGAGAGCACAAGATATCAGACTGCACAATCACATTACTGTATGTGATATATTTGTATTTCTAATACTGTATGACCATAAAAAATAACTAAAAGCAACATTTCTACACATTCTTAAACATTTGTATATAAACTGTAAACACAAACATTATTGTGATGGTAGCATTTTAAATGTATTACATCTGTTTAAATTGATGCTTTGTAAAAACATTTGTGGAGTTGTGAGAAACTGAGCTGTAGTTTCAGGAAACATTTACATTTGGGAAAACTGTAATAACTGACACAGAAGAGCATCACTGACAGATACAATTTGTAGTTCTGAGAAACTATAAAGTTTACTTGTGAAGATGCTGTGTATAAGCTTTATCAAAGTCTTCACAAACACAGAATTCACTTACCACTTTGAAAACAGCCACAAGGTGGCACTCAAAGCACATGAAGTCCACAATGAGCAGAGGCCAAAAGCACAAAATGCTTCAAAGGCAAGGAGCACTGAGATGCAGGAGTAAAAGAGCACAATTAATATAATAAATATAGCCGCAAGCGGCAATCCGCAGGTTCTAACCCCTTTCGGCCCAATCCGGCCACCCTGACCCTCATCCCCCGCAGTTGATGACATCGGCCGCCGTGTTCCTCAAAGATCTGTGCAACACATAGCCATGATAAGCCCTAGATTTCTCTAAATTGGGTTTTCAGCTACATGTTAATGGCATTTATAGCGTCCCCTATAGGTTGAGGCCAACATACTTTGGTACTTGGCAGATTACCAGTCCTGTTGTGAAACTACCCACCAAGTTTTGTGATTATAGGACAGAGGGTGTGGGAGTTATGGCCAATCATTTCTAAGCCCCGCCTATTGCGAAGATAAATTGGTTCGTGGGGGCCATGTTTTTTGACCAATCTGGCTATTTATAGTAGAAATGAGTCCCTTCATCCCCCGAAGCCGTATCCCAAATTTAGTGTTGATAGAGTCAATCTTTCAAAAGTTCTATTCATTTGACTGTTTTTCACATTATGCTAATTAGCAAAACATCTAAGTAGGCAGAGCTTAATGGTCCAAGAGGCTTTTTTGTAGAGCACATGGAGCTGGACTTGTGTGTCAAATTTCAAGTCAATCAGACTTACTGTGTGAGAGTTGTGGCCTTCCCAAAAATGCATTTTCAATCCTTAATTACAGCGCCACCATCTGGCTGACTGGGCTCATATTTTAATAAAAGTTGATACACATAATTTCCAATAATTGGGCCAAGTCCAAGTTTCTGGCCCATTCCAGCTCACGGGAATTTGAGCTCAAGCGGCAGACAACAAATAATAACCAAGCCCCGCCCATTGCAAAGATACATTGGTCCGTGGCGGCCATGTTTTTTGACAAATCTGGCTTATTTATAGTAGAAATGAGTCCCTTCATCCCCCGAAGCCGTATCCCAAATTTAGTGTATGAAAATTTTCAAGTCAATAGCTCTAATGGCTTTGCGGGGAATGCCTTTCGAAGTTTACACCCTAGGTTATAGCGCCCCCATCTGACGGATTAGGATCACATTTTTGGAGTAGCATTTGGACGACATTTATACTCAACATACCAAGTTTCGTGTCTCTGGGTCCTTCCAGCTCGCCATAAATTAATAAAACGCAAACAATGATGGTGAATGACGAATAGGCCACACCCACTTTCACATATCAACAGGGGTCTCAAGACATTAGTTAATACTTGCCCCTAGGGCATGCATACCAAATTTGGTGAAATTCCGTCCAACGGTCTTTGAGATACCCATTTGTAGCATTTATAGCGTCCCCTATAAGTTGAGCTCAACATGCTTTGATTGGCAGATTCCCAGTCCTGTTGTGAACCTACCCACCAAGTTTTGTGATGATAGGGCAAAGGGTGTGGGAGTTATGACCAATCATGTCTAAGCCCCGCCCATTGCGAAGATGCATTGATCCGTGGTGGCCATGTTTTTTGACCAATCTGGCTCACTTATAATAGAAATTTGTCTTTTTGTCTCCCGAAGGCGTATACCAAATTCGGTGTCGATAGAGTCAATCTTTCAAAAGTTCTATTCATTTTACTGTTTTTCACATTATGCTAATTAGCAAAAAATCTAAGTAGGCGGGGCTTAATGGTCCAATTGGCTTTTTTGTAGAGCACATGAGGCTGGACCTGTGTATCTAATTTCAAGTCAATCAGACTTACTGTGTGAGAGTCGTGGCCTTCCCAAAAATGCATTTTCAATCCTTAATTACAGCGCCACCATCTGGCTGACTGGGCTCATATTTTAATAAAGGTTGATGCACTTCATTTCCAATAATTGGGCCAAATTTCAAGTTTCTGGCCCATTCCAGCTCTCGGGAATTTGAGCTCAAGTGGCAGACAACAAAAAAAAATAAACCGGCACATTTTCAGAAGGGTTCTACCCCTTCGGGGTTAGAACCCTAATAATAAACCGGCACAATCTTAGAGGGGTTCTAACCCCAAATCAGATGTTCATAAGACAAAACACCAATGTAGCATGTACGCTACCCTATCAATGCACAGTTTGGGTACTAACAGATAGCTACAACATTATTATCTGGGCTAGGCTCAGAAGACTAGGTTTGGCTCTAGGAGCGGAGAGTGAGACACGGAACACGGTTAGGTTTTAGTGACACCATATATTATGATAGTGAAACACAGATGACATTAAACATGGACAGCAATGAATAGAATACCACTAAGGATATGAAATGCAAATACAAACGGCCATTCGTAAAAAACCTCAGTATGTACAATTAATTTAGTCAGTGGACATCAGAGGACTCAGGATAATTGAAAAAGCTGTCTTTCAACAGCTGAACAATTACTTAATAATAAATGGCTGTTTTGATGCTTTCCAATCAGGATTTCGACCACATCACAGCACTGAGACGGCCCTCGTTAAGGTCTTCAACGACATTCATTCAAACACAGACAGCCGAAAAATCTCAGTCGTAGTATTACTGGATCTCAGTGCTGCGTTTGACACAGTCGACCATAATATACTACTGGACCGACTGGAAAACTGGGTTGGACTCTCTGGTACAACACTAAAGTGGTTTAAATCTTATCTAAATGAGAGAGATTACTTTGTGTCTATTGGTGACTACACATCTGAACGGATGAAAATGACAAGTGGAGTACCCCAGGGCTCCATTCTGGGGCCTCTACTATTCAACATTTACATGCTCCCTCTAGCTCAAATAATGGAAAACAATGAAATTTGCTACCATAGTTATGCAGATGACACACAAATTTACATAACCATATCACCAGGGGACTATAATCCCATACATACCCTGAGTAGATGCATTGAACAAATCAATGATTGGATGTGTCAGAGTTTTCTTCAGTTAAACAAAGATAAGACTGAAATAATTGTTTTTGGATCCAAGGAAGAACGACTTAAAGTCTCTGCTCAGCTTCAGTCTGTAATGTTGAAAACTACAGACCAAGTCAGAAACCTTGGTGTGACTGTGGACTCAGGCATGAATTTCAGCAGCCATATTAAGACAGTTACAAAGTCAGCCTACTATCACCTTAAGAATATATCCAGGATAAGAGGGCTTATGTCTCGGCAGGATTTGGAGAAACTTGTTCACGCATTTATCTTCAGCAGACTCGACTACTGTAATGGTGTCCTTACAGGACTCCCTAAAAACTCCATCAGACAGCTGCAGCTGATTCAGAACGCTGCTGCTCGAGTCCTAACAAGAACCAAAAAAGTAGATCACATCACTCCAGTTCTTAGATCTTTACACTGGCTTCCTGTCTATCAAAGAATAGATTTCAAAGTCCTGTTGTTGGTTTATAAAGCATTGAATGGTTTCAGGCCAAAATACATTTCTGATCTGCTGCCGCGTTATGAACCATCCAGACCTCTGAGATCGTCAGGTAACGGTCTGCTTTCAGTCCCCAGAGTCAGAAGTAAACATGGAGAAGCAGCTTTCAGTTACTATGCGCCACATATTTGGAACAAACTCCCTGAAAATTGCAGGTCTGCTCCAACACTCACCTCTTTTAAATCAAGACTTAAAACATTTCTTTTTGCCACTGCTTTTAACTGAAGTCTTTGAACTGCATTATTACTCTGAGTTTTTTTTTTTTTTTTTTTAATAATGCAATTTTTAATGTCTTTTAAATGAAATGTTTGTCTTTTAATGTAATTTGTATGCGCCTGTAAAGCACTTTGAGTTGCCTTGTGTCTGAATTGTGCTATACAAATAAACTTGCCTTGCCTTGCAGCGCACATATGATTCATAAGCACCTTGTATTCCCAGGCGGTCCATCCAAGTACTAACCAGGCCCGAATGCCAAAGAAATAGAGTTCAAGCTTCGCCTGTAATGGCGAGGCGCAACCGCAATACAATGGCCCAACGAATGAGTGTCCAGTGGTGAAGGAAAAAAAGTATTGGGAGGTAAGTGTGTGTAGTGTGTGTAGGGGCCGTTAGTGAGTTGCGAGGGGCCAATAAATTAGGAAAAGGGAGCGGCTGCATAAAGGAGCCTCCTACCAGCCTGACCAGAGCAGTGGGGGTTCAGTTGATTCTTTCTCAGGACACAGTCTTCAGGCTTGGTGCCCAGGCTAATTCTTAGCTCGCCATCAACCTGGCCTGTATGGAAAACATGTCCAATTAAATATCTAGTGTGCGCACAACATTCAAGAAATACTACAACCAAATAACACAGGCTGCATTAAATAAATAGCAGTATCTCAAATTCAATAATTCCAATATTGTACAATATAATCAAAGCATGATATATAAATCGATATGAATAATTAACATAATATTTGTTATATCAAAATATTCATCATCACAATAACTTCAGTATCACCAAGACAAGCATCCAGACCAAAGTGCATAGCAGTACCAGCAGCTACCTGGACTGCATGTAAGTGCATTTGACGCAAAGCACTAACAACAAGAAGACTAGCTTAAAGAGCTTCAGTACATTCAATTCTTGCTACAAAGATAATACACACAATCATAAAATCACGTCACACTCCGAACGCTTCATGTGGCAGGACACATTCAGAGAAACTAGGCATACAAGACACTTTTAACCGCACCAACAATCAACAAGTAGCGGCTAGGCTAAGCCAACGCCAATCAAATGAATAGCGTTAGCGCGACTCACCAAAGTCCGTGATTAAATCGGCATACGGCTCCAATTCTGATGCTCAGCGGCTCCAGTAGTCGGCTCCTATGTTTCGACAGTTATTGCATTTAGTTCTGGAATGGTTGATGTTAAATAAAGTGAATGATGATACGACGTACCTGCAACAAACATTCCCCAGCCTGCTCCTCTCGCTACTGCTGGCAGCAAGCCACAGCTGGGTTATGTTACCGCGAATGGTCGCGCTCTGATGACGTAACGTGATGACGTACGGCGCAATCACATGACAAATTTACTTTATAAGGGAAAAGATTATAAATAAATAAGGGTTTTCCCACCCGGGTTACATATGCGCCACACAAACTGCGTGACGCAAACGGAGCTCCTTGGCACAAGCACCCATATTTGCTGCACCATCAGTCACGAGGCAAGTGACTTTGTGGGTGATTCCCCACTCTGCCAAAAGTGAAGCTTTCACCCTAGCCAAATTCTCGGCAGTATGGGCCTCAGGGAAATGCAGCACCCCTAAAACAACGGATTGTAATGAGGTGCTTGCATTTACAAAATGGCATGTCACAGCCAGATAGGCATCGGTGTTTATTGAGGTCCACATATCAAATCAAATCAAATCAATCTTTATTTATATGGCGCTTTTCATACAGAAAATAATCGCAAAGTGCCTTACAGAGATGTACAAACAGCAGAAAAAGAGAAACATCAAATAAAATCAGGAGAAGAAAGTTAAAAGAACCCAACCCTCCCACCCCCACAGTCATGCACAGAGATATACACAAATATATATACACTCATACACACATTCACACATACACACACAGCCACGCAGACACACAGACACACAGACACACAGACACACACACTCACACCTACACAAACACTAGCTGTCACTACAGAGACACGGCCGGGCAGCGAGACCTGAGGTACAGAGGAAGCTAGAGGAAGCTACCTTTGGGGGGCCAACCACACTGGGAGAGATCCCAGTCCAAGGTTGCAGGGAGCGCCGCCACAGAGACCACCCCAACCCGGGCAGACAGGAAGCCCCGCACCAAGGTGAGGAGCCCTCTAGTCGCCCGGGCCGGAACTGTCCACGGGACATCACCCCCCGCGGCCAGACCAGGGACAACTCCCATTTTGGAAGGCCCCCCTGAGGAAACAATGGAGATTAAAAACTGATAGCCTAAAACAGTAAAGGGTTAAAATATGGAGGCTAAAAACTAGGGGTGGTGAAAAAAGTCGATTATTGATTAATCGCGATTATGATATTGACGATTATGATTCGATTATTAAATTTCCAAAAATCGATTTAAAAAAAATAATAAAAATATATACTGGCTTCTGCTACATGTTCCACAGTCTGGAGCCAAGATATGTTATTCCATCCCGGAGCTTTTTCACACTTAAATTGATTCCAAATCTTTACAAGGAGACAAACCTTTCCGTGCAAGTGTCCCTCAACTCTGCTCACAGGGTAGCAATAACCTGCGATGCCAGGACATCCAGAACTACAGTCTCATATGTGACCGTTACAGCTCATTATGTCAGCAGCTAATGGAAGCTAATTTCCTACGTACTTCAGACGAAAGCTATGGATGATAGCCACACAAGCGCAAATATGTGTGAGTTTCTCAAAGCAATGGCAGACGAGTGGGGAATAGAGAAACACGCCCTGGTTCTCGTCTCCAACAATGCTTCTAACATGAGTCCGGCTGCTGAGCTTGGCAGCTTTCTTTTAACAGTGAAAGACTACATTTAACACAAATTAAAAAATAATAATTTTGATATTACAGTTACACTATACAATATTGAAGGTGCTGTGAGGTGTTACTCAAAAGATAAGTAAAATAATTCAGTAGCTGACTGATGTTAAATGGAAGATCAATAATTGTTAATAATTGAAAATCGAATCGATAATCGTTAATAATCGAAAAATCGATTTGTAATCGAATCGAGACTTCAATAATCGGAATCGAATCAGGAAATTGGGCCGATTAACCACCCCTACTAAAAACACGAGGGACTAAAACATAAAAGCATAGAGGCTAAAAACATGAGGGACTAAAACATAAAAGCATAAAGGCTAAAACACAGAGATTAAAACAGTAAAAAAGGATAAAAAGTGCTCTGATTAGCACTGCCTAAAAGGAATTAAAAAGAGTTAAGATTTCAATTAAAAGCCTGGTTAAAAAGATGGGTCTTAAGCCTCTTTTTGAAAACCTCAGCAGTCTCCGCGACCCTGAGGTTCTCCGGCAGGCTGTTCCACAGTCGGGGCCCATAACAACTGAAAGCCGCCTCCCCGTGCTTTTTTTAACTTACCTGTGGTGGTTAAAAGGCCGGTGCCGGAGGACCTCAGGGTCCGCGGCGGCTGATAAGGTAAAAGCAAATCAGATAGGTAAGAAGGCCCAAGACCGTTAAGACACTTAAAAACTAGTAAAAGAACTTTAAAATCAATCCTGAAACGCACGGGGAGCCAATGCAGCGACTTTAAAACTGGTGTAATATGCTCCCGCCCTCTGGTCCTTGTCAGCACTCGTGCAGCTGAGTTTTGTAATAATTGTAGATTCGAAATGCTCTTTTTGGGAAGGCCAGAGAGCAGGGCATTACAGTAGTCTAAACGACAAGAGATAAAAGCATCAGCACCTCCGTGCTGGCCTGAGAGAGAAACGGGCGGACTCTGGCTATATTCTTAAGATGATAAAAACCTATTTTTGTAATATTTTTGATGTGTGGAATAAAACTGAGCTCAGAGTCCAAAATCACACCCAGATTTTTTACAGATTGTGATGGTTTAAAATCCTTAAACTTTGGTAAAAGTTTCTCTTTCTGGCCCTCAGGACCAATGAGTAAAATCTCTGTTTTGTCCTGGTTGAGCTGTAGGAAATTCGCTGCCATCCATGTCTTGATATCTAAAATGCAGTTAAAAAGGACATCAATAGGCCCTGTGTCATCAGGAGACACGGCGATATACAGTTGCGTATCATCAGCATAACTATGAAAGCTGATGCCGTGCCTCCTGATGATGTCCCCAAGGGGAAGCATGTACAGATTAAAAAGAGTTGGATCTAAAATTGACCCTTGGGGAACAACACACTTTATTTTGTGGGTTTCTGAGGAACATGTATCCATACTTACAAAGAAGTGTCGATCTGTGAGGTAAGAAATGAACCAGTTAAGAACAGTACCAGAGAGGCCGACCAGGGTCTTCAGTCTATCTAATAAAATGTGATGGTCTACTGTATCGAAGGCGGCGGTTAGATCCAGTAGTACCAAGACTGTGAGTTCATTGTTATCCAAGTTGCACCTGATGTCGTTTAAAATCTTTAAAAGGGCTGTCTCTGTACTGTGGTTCGTCCTGAAACCAGACTGATACTTCTCTAAAATGTTGTTTGCAATTAAAAAGTTATTTACTTGATTGAAAACAAGTTTTTCCAAAATTTTACTTACAAACGGTAAGTTGAATACAGGCCGATAATTATTAAAGATGTTGGGATCTAAGTTGCTCTTCTTCAGAAGCGGCTTCACCACTGCTGTTTTAAAGGAGGCGCCCGTCTGAAGAGAGCAATTCACCATGTATAACAGCTGATCCTCAAAGAATCCACAAAGTGTTTTAAAAAACGGTGTGGGAATTGGGTCTAATAGGCAGGTTGTAGACTTTACTTGGGAGAGGACTCGACCAAGTGTCCCCGCATCAACCAGGGCAAAACTCTCCAGTGTTTCCTCGGGTAAAATCAATGATCCAGGTGTGTCGACATTGGAAATCTGTTGGGGTAAAAGACTCGATCTGATGTCATTGATTTTACTTCTGAAGTGATCTGCAAAGTCCTCGCAAAGGGCGTCAGTTGGTGTTTTGGAGAATCTATTAAAATTTTAGTTTGTTAAAAGGTCAATTGTAGAGAAGAGGAATTTTTGGTTGTTTTTATGTTCGTCGATTAGTTTTTGGAAATGGGAGATTCTTGACTGTTTGATTGCATTATTGTATGTTTTGAGATGTCCACGTAAAATTTCATAGTGAACTGTTAATTTTGTTTTTCTCCATCTCCTCTCAGCACTCCTGCAGTTTCTCTTTAGTTTTTTAGTTTCTGCATTTCTCCACGGGGGTGTCGGTCTTGTAATAATTCTTTTTATTAAGAGTGGAGCCACCGAGGCCAGCATTGATTTTATTTTATGGTTAAAATTGTCAACAATAAAATCACATGACCCTGGTAAAATTTCTGCAGGAGTGCTCTGTAAAATCTGGATAAAATTTGCAGCCACTTCAGAAGTTAGGTAGCGCTTCCTCACTGTTCTCACTGGGGCCTCCCGCTGGTTAAAACTGGTGATTGTAAAAAACACACAAAAGCGGTCAGACACAGCCAGGTCCACAACAGAGGGCGCACCAACGGACAGGCCATAGGTTATGACCAGGTCCAAGGTGCGCCCCCTGCTGTGGGTCGGCTGTGTGACATGTTGATTAAAATCAAGGCAATGGAGAAGGTTAAAAAATTCTCTCGACATAGGATCTGAGGAATTATCTATGTGTAAATTAAAATCGCCGGTTATTAGTATTCTGTTATAAGTGCTATGGGTTATTGACAATAGCTCTGAGAATTCACTGTTAAAAGAGGTGGAATAGTGGGGTGGTCTGTAGACTGTCATACAGAGGATGGGGGGGGCTGCTAAAAACAAAGGCATGATACTCAAATGATAAATATTTGTTAAAAAAGACTTCATTTGACAACATGGTGTCTTTAGTAATTGACGCAGTTCCGCCTCCTTTTTGTCCCCTCTTGTAGAAAATAAAAAGTTAAAATTTGGTGGGGAAGCTTCAGTGAGAACAACAGGTGCATCAGTGCCAAGCCATGTCTCTGTAAGGAGAATGCTGTCTAGGTTGTTATCTAAAATTACATCGTTAATGATAAAGGATTTGTTTAAAAGAGAGCGCACGTTCAGCACAGCATTTTAATGTCTGTATTGAACGTGCGCTCATCATGTCTTTCTAAAGGAATGTTAAAAACACAGTTTGGTCTAAAAACAGTCCTGGGTTTAATTTTTCTGTGTGAAATTCTGGTTTTGATGGTGTGGATGTTGTTCTGTGCCTCAGGGGCGACTGAACAAGGAGGCGTGTATAGTGTAGGAGGGGGAGGGTGAAGGTGAGTGAGGGGCAGAGGGTCCGTGTGCACGTGTATCAGCAGTGAGTCAGTAGGTGGTTTGTGCAGATTGTACAGCGTACTGTATATTAGCCGCAAGCATGCGGCTACCCAGCATGCTGGGGTGGAGGCCATCGCTCCTGAAAAACTCTGAACGCCCCCAAAACAGGTTAAAATTGTCAATAAAACCAATGTTGAGGGCTGTGCATGCTGATTGGAGCCAGCTGTGGAGACTGAGCAATCTGCTAAAACGCCCTGCTCCACGGACTACTGTGGGGATTGGGCCAGAAATAAAAACAGACTTACCACAGGCACTTAAAAAGGATAAAAGACCATTAAAATCCTTTTTGGTCAGCTCTGACTGCTCCCGGGCTAAGTCGTTGGTCCCGACGTGGACTATCACCCGACTGATAGAGGAGGGGAGTGAGAGCAGCAGCCCCGGGAGCTTGTCCAGGATATCTGGTACGGTGGCTCCAGGAAAACAGCGAGTGACAACATTGAAGAACCGAATATTCCTGTTGATGGAGTCCCCGGTTATCAGTGTGGTCGGGGACAAGAGGGGGCGAGTACAGGGAGGTGACGGCTGGGGACTCCCGTGGTCTGGAAGTGCGCGACCCGGAGGTCAGCCTGGGCAGGTGTGTGATGTGACGGGGGTCCGGGGGCCTTGAACCCAGAAGGAGGATCCTCTCTCGGCTCAGTGCAAGGAAGACATCCAGACTGTCTGAGTACGGCGTCCCTTAACATCTTACAGCGGGAAGACGATGTTGCTTTGGTCAACGGCCGTCGATCCGACCTCACGGTCGAGTGGCTGCCCGCCTGGACACTAATTTCCCGAGATTAAGTGACAGTGTCGACCGATGTCGTGCGAGTCGGAGCAGCCGGAGCGACAGCCGGGTCACCTGGGTGGGCCGTGGCGTCATCGTACAGTACCGTGTAGCGGTTGGAGAGGTCCAGGTGTGGTGGCGAGGCAGACCGGACCGCCCGGCTGCTCCTACCACGGACCACCACCTCGGCCCATGACTCCTGATGGTTAGGAGTTGAGCAGGAAGAAAGTTGAAGGTTGGCGACAGGGTCCCATTTGACAGTGTCCTGGATAGTTGTGTTGAGGGAAGTGATTTGTTTGGACTGCTCAGATGCTACTTCCATGAAACTGGACAGGAGTGAATCCTTCTTTTTCAGTTCATTGGAGAGCCGACGGATGTCTTCTTTCAGGTCAGCAATCTTTTTATTTGCTTTCTGAAGGACTGTGTAGCCCTCACATGGCGTGGTAGGCATAGTAGTTTAGTGTGTGTGTGTCTGCTTGTCCGTGTCAAACCACGCTAGTAGCTACTAGCTACACACAAAACACACCAAAAGCTCTACACACCAGGCTGTGTAAGATCCCCCTATAATTTGTTCCTGCTTGTCTTAACATGCAATTACATCAGTTTTCTCTCCTGCACGTCAAATAATCCTCATTTAGGTAAAGTTGTCAGTCTTTTCCAGTTGTCTTTGTCAGACTGAAATGTTTATCCCTTTTTGAGAGCAGAGTCATGTGCCTCTCCTCAGTGCTGTGAACAGTCGAGGCCTCCACCCATATCTAAGTCAGGCTGACTGCAGATGCCTGGGACACAAGGACTTTGGCTTTGTCCTTGGATTCCTTATATCTGTCCTCCACCATAGCTTTCAAAACCTAAAGAAAAGAGGAGAACATTCTTGGGATGGCAAATATTAGGAAATGGGGAAAAATGCTTCATGTGCTCACATACACACCTGCCTTGTGGGGAGAACATAGGTAGGGTTCAAAGCTTTCACAAGCTTTCTGAACCCTTTGTCCTCCACAATAGTGAAGGGCTGGCAATCGTCAATTGCCATGCTGACCAAGTTCTCATCAACATCCCTCTTTCCTCCTGATGACAAAAAATGCAGTAGTCAGTTACAGATGTCATTAATTAGTCACATTTAAAATATACATTAATGTTGTAATTGTATGTTTGTATGCTGTCTTATCATTGCATCATAAAATGGCTTACCTGAGCTTGGTCCAGCTTGGTTGGTCTCCTTATTCTCATGCAAGGCCCTGTAATGCCTCAGCATGGATGAGATGTTGTTGTTGTAACCAAGTTCTTTGGCACACAACAGACACTTCACCTTTTAAAATACCAGACATTAGAAGAAAGAAATCAGAACAAGGGATATGCTGTGTTGCCATATTTATATTACGCTAGTAATAACTATGTGCATACCTTATTCTGGGAGATCAGCTCAAAGTGTTCCCACACAGGGGAAAATCTTCTCTTTCTCGCAGGTTCCATCGCAAAATCAAATGACGCTCGAATAGATCACAAAGAAAAAACAGAAACTACACAAAATGTGAGGTATCTGAGATTTGACTGCTTCATGGGAGCTCAGTTCCCATTAGCTCAAACCCTGGATATACTGTATATTGTTAATCACAGCAGCAGTACAATGTTTGTTCTGTGTCTTTAAGTATGGATACAATGCACAAAAAGTCCCTTATCACTAATATATCATATCATATGATATATTAAGCAATGTGTAGCTTGTCGTGGTTGTATCACAATACTAAGCTATTATATGAACCAATCTTTACATATATAGGAAGCAGAATGTGGGATTTGGTTTTGTGTTTGTTTGTTGAAAATTCATGTTCCAAATGATAACAGGGTCTTATTTGCACATTATGCAGGACAAAGATAATCCTTCAACAACAAACAAAGATGTAGGGTTTAGGGATCAAACCAACAACCTTGTTTTTGATGGCCACCCTACCTACCTTTTGAGCCAGAGCATACATGATTCTGTGGCTCCTATTTATTCCCACAGCTTGTGCACCTCACTCAACAAGTTTGAAGTATTCAGGCTGGAACACCTCAATATGTGTTATGTATGTCTTATTTAACATATATTTTAAAACTGCTCCTATTACAGACAATGCTGACAATGCTTTTGAAGAGCATGTGGAAAACATCAATCTAGCTTAATGATAAGGATTCCTGGCAGCTTTACAGGAAGTAAAAGAGGAATGCCTCAATGATTTCTGAGAAACAGAATGTGAAAAATGAGGCTGGCACTGATCCACATGGGTGTCCATCCATCAGCATCAAGATGCCTGGCAATTACATAATCTGATCTTAGTTTTTTTGTTAACTCTGAAGGTAGTTGGCACAGTACTGACAGAAACACTTGCCGGCATGTAAACAGCAAATCCAAAATGCAAAACAAGGAAACATTTTCATCTCTTTCGCAACACATACCAACTCGAGAAATCTGCAAATAAATAAAACAAGCACAAGCTAATTAGAAAAACACATTCACATCACACACATGTGGCATGAAAGAGAGTAAAAAACCTGCCAACACCATCACTTCAATGAATCAATCGAATCACAGCTTGATGTCTAATCAGAGTTCGACTTTTGGATTGTTGGGGGTTTGTACCCAGTCAGACTGGTTTCTGCTAACATCTCAAGTGGAGACATTTTTCCTTGTTCAACAGGTTCAAGCTCAGAGGAGAAATAACAAGATCAATCTTAGAAACCTGTTCCTTTTGTTGTGTCAAATACTTTCGGTTTCTATGTGCAGTATAAAAACCACACCTGACACAGAAAGCCCCAGAGTCTCCTGCTGCCTGATGTCAGGTAAGTTTGAGTGAATATCTATATTTAGTAACCATGTTATTGATCTGAATTTAGCAATAGTCAAATTATTTACATTGAAATTGCACATAACTGTAAATGGTCTTGCATTATTTTTATAGCGCTTTTTCCAGTCTCAAAGCGCTTTACGATACAATCACACACACATTCATACACTGATGGCTGCCATGCAAAATCCTGGATCTGTTCCTTTATCCGTATCAAAATAGGGTCTGATGCATCCTACAACCAAGTTTCATGGAAATCTGTTCTGTAGTTTCTGTTTAATCCTTCTGACGAACCAACCATCAAACAATTAACAATTAAAACAATTAATACATAACCTCTTTGTCCTTGGTGGACGTAACAACTGCAATAAATAATGCAAATGCTCGGCTCCTCTCTACAGGAACCCCATGTTTTGGTTTTGCCGATGTTATATTAAAAAACTCAATTTTAGTTGTTCAAAAACCTTCTTTTTAGTAAACTCTGTGTACACAAACAATGTTCTCAATGCTGGTGTTCATGAGTAGAGACCCTGGTGATACTACCAGCAAAGTTTCATGTTGTGTCGAGACTTCTTACTGTTTTAAAAATAGAGATTCTGATGCTATTGTAAAAGTGCCCGTAGCACTCCCATTGAAAATGAGTTTGACCTGAAAACAAAAATACGTTAAATCTTAAAAGTGCCTCTTTCGTCGTAATTATGCTTTTACACGAAGGTTTGACTCAGGTACACTGACAAAAAAAAGCCTTGGTTGCATTTTGCTGAGAGTTTCACTTTAAGTTTTTTTTGTTGCTTTTTTCTGCATTTGACAACACCTGCACACTAAACTCCTGACTCTGTACACCCATGTTGTAAATATTGATTTGATCATTTGATTTGGTCTAATTTGGTTTGATTTAATAAAGCACTCTCAAATATGCTTTGCTGCATTTCAGCAGAACAAAGCTTTTCTTCGCTGACTCTCCACACCAGTAGCTAGATGACAGTCATCTACTGCAGGTAACACAATGAGGATAAGTGCCTCATACAACCCCACATCAAAAGACCCAAACTGTCCCTTGACCATAATTAGGAGGCTTGTTATATTCCCCCTGTGTAGCATTTTTTATGCAGCTTTGAGATGGGTCTAAAATAATTTAAAACAGATGGATCAAGTGAGACCTTCTTTAAGGGAGGTAAACATAGGTATGATTAAAATTAGATGGAAATTACCAACAGCCAGAGCAGTTAATGGCCGTATACCAAGTGGGAATACAGTCTGAAGGGCAGGTGGGACAAATGCACTATATCACTGTTTTTGAGTGACATTTGTGGCCGGGATCGTCACGGAAAGACAAAATTTCAGAGAAATGTTTTGAGTCTCTGCCACTCTGTCAGTTGGCTCCTCCACTCTGCTGCATGAACACTCAGCCATACACACTCATTGAAAATCCTGAATTTTTCCCACATCACTCACAATCATTAAAGGGTCAGCGTTCAAATACGACTCAAATAGCCAGGACTTGTGCCTACATTTTAAAGTTTGAATGGTGTTTCTAGGTGAATGTATGCCAGAGAGGAGATTTTTGAAAAACGTTCAAATCATTAGTGGGCTGGCGAGCACAGCCCACTAATGATTTGAACCTGTTGTTCTGCTGTAACAAATGGTTTCGGTTTCTATGTGTAGTAAAAAAAACAACCACACAGCTCACACAGACAGCCTGAGTTTCCTGCAGCCTGATGTAAACTGAGTTTCAGTGAGACTTTATGGCTGAGTTGCACCAACATGGATTAATTTAATCTAAAATGAATTTAAATGAGTAATCCAGGTTTAAAATGAAGCAGAGCTCTGCTGCACCACTTAACATTCTCTGCTTAATAAAACACTTTACTTCACTTCACTGTGGAGAATTAAAGAATTAAATGTGTGTTTTATCGAGTCAGCAGAGCTTTGAAAGCACAGCCATGGAGCTGCTTTTACATGTCTTCTACTGAAGACACGTGCTCTTTAGTTAAAGACACAGCTTTAAGCAGGTAGCTCTGTTGTCATAAATGTGATGTGCAAAGTCAAGCCAAGCTAGCACATGTGGAAATGTCCTGTTGTTACACCACCTGCATCTCTATTACTGACGACTGAGTCTTCAGTTCAGCTCCAGAACTGACTGAACTGGTATCTGGATAAAACTCACTTGGTTGGGTCATTTTGCTCAGTTTGTTAAATAAAGACAGCAAGGTAAAAAGGAAACTTTCACATATGTAAGTTAAAAGTTAATATGGGATCACAGTTAAAATTGGAGTTCAAAGTTTTGGTTCAAGAGATTCAAATTAATCTAGGTTTAGACAAAAAAAAATTAAACTGAGGTTGAATTTTTCTTAATTTCAAGCTAGTTTCAAAGTTTAAATCTAAACCATGATTTAATCAGGTTTTAAAAGTGAATAATTGTTGAAGTAATCTAGCCTATGCCAGAACAATACACTGTTTTGTATGTGGTTTGAGTTTTCTTTAAACAATACTGCCATTACTAAACTACTGTTAATCGTTTGCTCTCTACCTAAACTGTTCTGTGACTTTAACAGTTATTCTGTGAAACTAAAAAGGTGTTTTTTTCCTGTGTTGGAAAGCAAAAGGGACTTGAGGGGAAAGTCAGAACATGTCCACGCTGAACACACAGAGACATGAGTCTGCAGTACAGTTCCACTTAGAATAAAGACTTAAATTACTAATACTTTTAGGTATAATACTACTTTTACTATTTTGTGTATAATACTACTATACTATAATACTAATTTGCATTAATTTAAGACTAAGTTACTCAATTTACATCGACTCAACATGATAGAAATACTTTGCATTAAATGATATTACGTAGAACTTGTAGTATGGAATAATATTATAAGGAAATCTTATACCTAATTGAAATGCATAAGGTCTGCACACAGTAATTCAGAATAATTCTAAATTTGCAGATATGTGTGTTTTAACCAATAGTTTAATGTCCTACAGCAGGGGTGTGCAAACTTTTTTCAGAGGGCCAGATTTGATAATGTGAAAACACCCAAGGGACAATGGCACCTCTGTAGACTTTTTGAATCATGAAAGTTACATATAATTCCAGTTATTTAACAAATTTATTTGCAATGACACAACAATTGTCTTTTTTTTCTTTTCTTTTTTCCATGAACATGTAACCAAATGTAAGCCCACTGAGGTGTTTACCATTCTAAAAGCAATTCTGCCTTTCTTTCATATCTCAAGACTCAGATAACATAAAGAACAAGCTGTCTGGAAAACCAAAAACTTGCATGAGGCTGATCAAGACGATTACATCAGATTCATTTTAAACAAAACATATTGTGGGAAATTAATGTTGTCTGTTAACATTTAAGTTTGTAATATATGAAACTTGTTCTGTCTTTCACACACAATATTTTTGAAAAGTAAGCCTTTGTGTCACATCTGTAACAGTTACAGACAAATCTTCAAAAGACAATACAATTAGTGCCATAGGTCCGTGTGCATGTATTTATCATTTGTGATATTACCATTAAAACGCTGACATATCAGATCTTTATACATAAATTCAAATCACTCAGAACCTAGAATTTGTTCATTTCAAATGCCCAAGGCACAGGAAACTTACTGACATTTAAGAGAAGGGTGATATTGAGCTCTTGACTTCATCATACAGGCCAGGTCTGGTTTGAGAGAAGTGGTTGAGATGCGTCTTGACGTGGGGTGACTCTTGTTGAAGTTCATGACTGAAAATGCGAGCTAGCGTTAATATTAGCATTAGCGGGGTTTGAGTGGTATACATGCACAAAAATTATGACACGGTGAATGTCTCCTCTGTGCACAGTAATATAACTTAACATGATGCTACACGGATGTTAGCAACACAGCGCTAATTTTAGCAGTATGGTTACTGAACGTGAATCAACTCTGCCCTGAGTGAGTGAGTGACACAGCGCCACTGTCAGCACAGTACGTGAACGAGAATCACATGCTCAGCGACACGATCATGAGTGAGGGACAGCGTGATCGTGATTCAGGTCCTGGTGTCTCTCGTTCGCAAACGACCTGTTGAGGACATGAATCACGATCGCGAACGTGAGTGACGGCGCCAACGTGATTCACGTCCTCAGCAGGTCGTTCAATGAACGAGAGTGACTTTTACTGTGCAGTAAAATCACTTAACATGATGCTACACGGATGTTAGCAACACAGCGCTAATTTTAGCAGTACGGTTACTGAACGTGAATCAGCTCCTCTGCCCTGAGTGAGTGACACAGCGCCACTTTCAGCACAGTAAGTGAATGAGAATCATCACATCCTTAGCAACAGTTCTCTGTATGCAGTAGGTTCGCGAATCATGAACGAATCACAGCGCGAACGTGAATCAGGTCCTCACAGTTTTCTGTGTGAGTCGTGGCAGTTCCACTCCCAGCCGGCATGCTCGTGGCTGAGCTCAACTGAACTGAGAAAGAAACAAATCAGTTCATGAAGTGATTCCGTTCAGTTCGTTCACTTAAAAGATTTGACACGTTCGCGACCGACACAACACTAACCCCCACTCTGCTTGTAAGACAGTTTTCATTCATTTCATTCAGAGATTCAGACACCATTACCTCTACAGTCGATCTTTTCCCGGGCCTGAGGACCACCCACAATCTTTTGCTATGTAACTTAAGTGCAGTGACAAATTGCGACAGCAGATGGCGTAGTCCCATTTAGCTGGATTTACATCTGAACTTCTTTTACACTGTTACATGTGCAAAACTGTCCATGACCACACCCAAAGCTAGAAAATGTGCAGTGCTGGGCTGTTTCTGTGACAGGTGTCTTTGGAAAAGTTGCAGCTTGGTTCCAATGGCATTCCACTGCATCTTGGTCTTGGAGGCTCAAGTTCAGTGCATTCAGATGTTTTGTTGTGTAAACCAAGAAAGCTTAATCTGCCAGCCATCCAGTATCTGCCAGTTCTTTCATTGGTTGTCCCTTTTGAGTTAAAAACAGTCAAATTTCCTCTCGGAGAGAGAAAACCTCTGCAGTGCGGATCCCTGACTGGGCCACCTCACATCGTTGTGATATAATACATCCCGTATTCAGCCGGGATGTCAAGCAGGAACTGCTAAAACTGGCAGTGATTCAGGGCTTCAGAGCTACAAGAAGCGCTGTTGAGAGGCCAAAGCAGCGATGAGTTGATTGACTTTTTCAGCACGGTCGCTCCCTGTTAGCTTGTCGTCTGAATTAGCATGTTTTGTTCGGTGGTGTCTCCTTAAATAAGGCAACAGTCTCTTGACAAATTAGGCAGACACAATTGTTTTGGTTTTCAGTGAAAAAATTACTGCAATGTCCATCTCTCCTAGAAGCGGCGGCCCTCGTTATCAACTTTCCTGTTTTTACTTCCAGTCGCCATTGCAGGATTAGGGTCAAGGGTTCACAGCATGGTTCACATTGCCAGACAGGGTTACAGAGTGATGCTGCCACCATGCTGTGAAAAGTGGAACTGAATTTTGAACCTGAATGATTTATTTATTCTGTTAGGCAGTGCTGGTGGGCCATAAATAAAAACATTTAAGACATAAGCTGCAGGCCGTATAAAATCTGACCTTGGGACATGATTGGCCCGCGGGCCGGACTTTGGACACCTATGTCCTACAGCTTCTGAAAATAAAAGCAAATGCACAAAACAAAAACTAATAAAAGGTTTTCACCCCGTTTACAACAAATAAAAAGAAACACTGAAAATGAATGAAATTCAGTTTTTTAGGTAAAATTCTGATATTTGTCAAAAATCATCTAACATGACTCTAAAAAATTTAAAATTTTTTCATGAAAATTGAAGGTTTACTTATCAATTTGCAGGTATATGTTTACAGTATATTCACAGTCAAACATTTTCATGCACTGTAGGCAAAAATTGTGGGAGGGGATAGGTTTTTATAAGTTTTACAGTTTAAAAAAAAACAGAGTGATGGACTTTTTTTAAATATGTTTAAATGTACAAAAGTTTCTTTAGTATTGGGGCTACAGTTTGATGAAAGTGTGAAGTTCTAGCAGGTTGATTTGTTATGAATTGTCAATGTTTTGAACTTTAGATGCTTGCTGTAGCGCCACCATCAGGACTATTGGCTTGGGTTTAC
Source organism: Sparus aurata (assembly GCF_900880675.1). Taxonomy (NCBI): domain Eukaryota; kingdom Metazoa; phylum Chordata; class Actinopteri; order Spariformes; family Sparidae; genus Sparus; species Sparus aurata. Next base: position 39,439,695 of record NC_044190.1, on the reverse strand, counting down.
AGCTGAGGTAATCTGGCATGAGACTGGACCTTTATGCAAAATTTTGCTAGCTATTTGTTTTTATTTAGAGGCTTGCTGTGATGCCACCATCAGGACAATTGTCTTGTGTTTCATGTTGAGGACATTTTGATCTATCATCACCCTTGCTGGGTCTTGAACCCACAAACCCTGACAGCAAGAACCAGCTCCTAACTCGCTGAGCTAATTGGCTGGAAGTGAGACCTGCTGTGTAGCTTGATTTGTCGACTCAGGGACTCACTGTCCGGGCAGCTGTTGTCAAGGCAGATTTTAAAAATGGTCAAAATGTCAGAAATTATGTTACCTGAACAAAAATCTGATAATACATAAATTGCATCTTGACAGCATGGAAATGTTGGTGATTTTTTTTTAACTCTAAGTGTTTTGCTTCATAAGAGAAAATCTGATGTTTAAAAATGCCTCTCTTACATTGACTCCAGTTGTTCCCATGAGAACAGAATTCAAAATGTTCTCAAAAATTCAGTGTTGAGATAAAATTCTGATATTTGCCAAACTTCATAAACCATGACTCCAAAATATTCTCAATTTTTTTCAGGAAGATTGAAAATGTTTTAGCAAGAATTTGATAGTATATGTTTACAGTACTGTTTACAGTCAAACATTTTGATGCACTGTAGGCTTAATTTTTGATCAATCAAAAATCCGAGAAACAAGTTTTGTGGAGGACGATCTGAAGATGCTCTCTAGCAAGTTTGGTGACAATTGAGCAAAAATTGTGGGAGGAGATAGGTTGTATAAGTTTTACAGGTTTTGAAAAAAACTGAGTGATGGACTTCATAATTTGTAATAAGTTTAAGTGGACTAAAGTTTCAGCAGTATTGTGGCTGCAGTTTGGTGAAAGTTTCAAAACTGTAGCATGTACTGTTGATTTTGTAGGTATTTTTAAGTTTTTAAAATTTAAACGCTTATTGTGTGTATTTGAGTTTAAACTCAGCAAGACTGGTTTTACTGATCAAATCATTTTGTTTTCTGTGTGCAGGATGAGTTCCACAGCTGGACAAGACAGTTCTTACTTTTACTGGCGTCTGTTCTCAGGTAAGTTTCAGTTAAATGTTATCTGCTGGAACCATTTTACTGTTTGTACTGAATTTTAATCCAAATTTATTGTAATTACTTAGATAGTCCTGTGCTTTATGCTGAAATTGGATGCAATGAATGATCCAATAAGTGACATACTACCATAGTCCAACACTTGACTGATCTGATTGATGCAAATTAAGTCTTTGGTTCTGTGACATTAAAAAGATGATATCGTTGCCTCCAGGTCTGAGAAGACAGGAAGGTTCAGGGAATGGTCAGACCATGTCTACAATGAACAAAGAAGGACCTGCAGGTACAGTCCCACTTAAGACTACTTCATAGTACTACTCATACACACTACTCATTCATTAATTCATTAAAAAATGTAATTGTGCGTGTATTCTCTTTAAAAATAAAAAGAGATGTACACTGTTTATGTCACATAGTAACAGAAAATGGCACTTGAGTCTCTGAAAAGCCTTCAGTGGCTGCTCAAAAGTTCCTGCACAGAAGCCTCGACACTGACAAACATAAACATGAATAATTGATCTAACCAGTAAAGAATCGGTCACCAACCTTTTCCAAGGACAGATCATGACTTTCTTGATGTTTTGTCAAAAGGACAAAAAAAGGAAAAGAAAGTGCAGCAGTAGAGACACCCTGTTAGGTTACTGTCCACCAGAAGTGCAGACCTCAATGATACACACAACATGATACAATAACGCTGACTCAAAAGATACATTTTGTTTGATTACAAAAAATACCACAGGGTAAATTAACACAAAGGCTCACCTCCTCTTAAAACTATAACCAAGAGGAAACACATTCAAATGTAAAAGAATGATTAAAAAAGCCTCTCAAGTAACAAAATAGAGACACTCACCCTGTGCCAAGCCATGATGCACACACAGATCCAATAGGATTTTAATTTATAAGGAGTTGTTTACCATGATGACATACTGGAGGTGTTCTGGTTCTGTTCTGTGTTCTGAAGCTTTTTGTCCAGTCAGCGCATTGTAGCTGTTTCTCCATTCAACATTCTGTCCTGCACTATTTAAAACTGATACAAATATGATTCTGAAAAAAAACATAGCTGCTTTACAATGAAGCATCCATGTCATTCACATTTGCAAACAAACGCAGTACAGGCGATAAAACTTCTCCAATTAGAAATGTCTTAACATGGTAGATTCAGTACTGATAATGCACTAGGAGAGAAATCTGAGGAATTATCTGTCAGTAGAATTGAGCAATTAACTTGTAACTCAAAAGAAGAATAGGTTCACCACAGTTAACACGGACAGCTGTAGAGAATGTGTTTGTGTGACAGCTGTCTAATACTTTATTACTATTCAAGTTAGCCGGATGCAAAACTGGAAGTTAGCCTGCTGAGTACGTGGAACTCTCTAGTGTGCACACACTCTGTGGGCCCTGCAAAAAAGAAGATCTGGGTAGTTTCATAGTTGGGAAGTTGACCTTTTTTGGCTTCATGCCCTACTGAACAGCTTTCATTAGAACGAACCAGCGCCTCTTAAATGTTGTATCCAGATTTTAATTGTTTTATCCATATGTCAACTTTGCCAGTGTTTTTAGTTTCAAGTTAGCTGCACTTCAACTGCAAATATGACCACAAGAACTGCTTCTGAACCAAAAACCTCACCACCACACGTCAGAGAAGGAAAATGACCCATCTTACCCTCGGCTGTGCAGCAAGCCAATAATATTACAGCTTTGCCACAGTCTAACTGTACAGCACTAATCAAAGTGACACACACTTGCCAAGCAAATGAATTCCTTAAGTTGGACCCTTTGTTCATTCACACACAGCTACATCATTGCCTTCCAGGCATTTCTATCAAGACAATTTACACTACTAAAGTAGCAGCACAGGCAAACATACCATTGAGGATCGCAGAGCAAAAATGGGCTATGAGCTAATGCTATCTGATCTAGCACTGCTAAACTCTAAAGAAGAATGATTAAGAGTAGCTGGACTATGTGTAAGTGACTGTCTTTTTCTGTTTGACAGTCCTTTCCGGCTTTCTTTCCAAACTTGGACTGCAGGATTTTTATCCCAACAAGCTCACTCTTCGGTCCTTTTTGGAGATCAACAAAACCAGCCTCTATGATGGAGTTGTTACATCAGTGAAGGAAATACCTTGGTGCTTTCTCAGAAAACTGTTTAAAATCAATGCAGAATGTAGAAGCTGTACACAGTTATCAAACAATGATAATAATGAAAACAAAGATCCCTTCAGCCCTGACCGCTACACTCCTGATGACTCTGCAGATAATAAGGTTAACCCTCTGGATCTCATAGTAGCACTCTTCCTTTGTGCTGACAGCTCTCTGCAACAGGAAATGGCCCTCAAGATGTCAATGTGTCAGTTTTCTGTCCCACTGCTGCTGCCCAACGGCCATAACAGTCAGTGTACATTGATGCTGTGGGCTCTGAGAGACATCGTCAAAGAGTGGCGTCCACATGATTTGTCTGAATCAAGAGGGTTTGTTGAAGACAACATTGTCCAAGCAGATTTACCATTCTTTTCCTTTGTGAGGCTGAAAAACTGCAGTTTATCCAAGTCTCAGATTCTGAATCACATTCTCAGCCGTGGCCAGCTGCATCACAACATGTTCATACACAGAGATATGAAAGGAGGAGCAAACACAAGAAAAATTGCCAATGGTTTGGTAGAGGTTTGCTGGTTCCTTCCTGACGGTAACAGAAATCTTGACATATTTCCAAAACCAGTTGCCTTCGCCAATCTGAGAGGAGACATTGCTCAGTTATTCACACAATTCAGTTTTCTTTATGAAGTATCAACTGCTACCTTTGTATTTCTGGACAAAGTTGACGAAAATGAGCACAAGATTCTGACTTCTCTTCAAGATGTGAAATCCAAACTGTTCTTGGTTGTTAATGGCAGGTCAGAGAATGCTACAAAGGACATTAAGTCTGTCAAGGCAACAAAGGAAAAGTTAGATTTACCAAACAGCAATGTGAAAATCAAAGATTCAACAGTAAATGTAGCAGAGTTTTCAGAGAATCTTTGTGAACTCATCAAGCCACACCTATCTGATGTAAAATCCACAATAAGGATTGAAAATATGCCTGACAAAGCAGTTGATCTTGGTCTGTCTGTGGACGAAAACAACACTGACAAACAAAGGAAATCAGCTGAGGAGATCATAAACAGCATTGGGGAGCAGAGTATACCAGACTACAAGAAACAACAGCTTCATTTGCAAGGAGATAACTGGAAAAGGTTATCAAAGATAGAGAGTAAGAAATGTAGAATTAAAGATATTGGTGACTCCAGCTCCACTGGATATGAATCTCAGCTGGAGGCAGAACAAAACCAAATCAGGAAAGGGCAAAGCCAACTAAAACCATCCAAAGCAATGAAGAGATTTATTGAAACTTTATCAACAAGTGACAAAGAGAAAAGAGATTTTTTTCTTAAGTCAATGAAATTCAAGTTGGATACACATTCTCGGGACAAACTTACTGAGCTCCGTAACAGATTTAAAGAACAATGCAAGAAAAAAGATGCAAAAGTCATTGCAGAGTTGGATCGGGCTTTGGTGGATAGCTCCTTAGGAATAGAGCATTACATGAGAGAGATGGGACTGATCTATGAGTTCTCCTCACAGTCAGAAGACCCTGCTGATAAAGTGACTCATCTCCCTGGTTTGGCTGCTGAAATGCTCCTGGATGGACATCCTTTAGAGCTCTTAGATGGAGATGCTTCCAACATCCCAGAGAGATGGCTGACAGATGTGCTCATGGAGCTTCACAGGAAGGTTGGAGAGAAGAGCAAACTGTTGGTACTGACTGTGTTGGGTGTTCAAGGTTCAGGGAAGTCAACACTCCTCAACACCATGTTTGGAGTACAGTTTCCTGTCAGCAGTGGAAGATGCACAAGAGGAGCCTACATGCTCTTCCTCAGAGTGGGTGAGGATATGCGAGAAGAGATTAACTGTGACTTCATCGTCCTCATTGACACAGAAGGTCTGAAGTCTCCCCAGTTGGCTCAACTAGAGGACAGTTATGAGCATGACAATGAGCTGGCAACATTTGTCATTGGTATGAGTGACATTACCATTATCAATGTAGCAATGGAGAACTCAACAGAAATGAAAGATGTTCTGCAAATCGCAGCTCATGCATTCTTGAGAATGAAGGAAATTGGTAAAAAGCCAGTTTGTCATTTTGTGCACCAGAATGTTGCTGGAGTTTCTGCTCATACCAAGAACATGTCAGAAAGAAAGCATCTCTTGGACCAACTCAATGAAATGACACAAATTGCAGCTGAAATGGAAGGGCGGCCATTCATAAAGAAATTCACAGATGTTCTGGATTGTGACGTAGAAAAAAACAACTGGAACATCCCAGGACTCTGGCTTGGGACCCCACCAATGGCACCAGTGAACACAGGTTACAGTGAAGTTGTAGCAGATTTAAAGAAAAATCTCTTGGCAGTGAAAAGTGACAGAAGTGATGAACTCTCACAGATCCCAGAGTTTCTAGAATGGATGAGAAGTCTCTGGAAAGCAGTCAAATATGAGAACTTCATTTTCAGTTTTAGAAACACTCTTGTAGCTCATGCCTATGACAACCTTTGCAAAGAGTTCAATCAGTGGGAATGGGAGTTCAGGAAAGAGATCTTCTCTTGGCAAAAAGAAGCAGAGTTGGAAATCTTTAACGTTGACGAAACTGAATTCCAACGTCCAAATCAATTTGCTCAAACAAAGAAGATACAGGCATTGCAAAAAATAGTAGACCAAGAAAAACTAATGAAGCAGAAACTTGAGGAATACTATAAAAGTAAAGACAGACATGTGCACCTGATTGAAAAATACAACATTGAATTTTTCAACAGTATTTCAGGTCTCAAAAATGAAATCCAACATTCAGTAAACAATAAATTGGATTGTGCACTGGAGCTAAGAAAAAGTTTAAAAGAGGTTCAGGACATTCAAAGAAAATCCAGAGAACTGATTGAAGAACAAGTGATGAAACTCTTGAGTGACTGCAAACACCGCACACTATCTGAAGAGGAACTGAAACATGAGTTTGAAAAGATGTGGACTGAAGTCACAGCAAATGTGTCCGGGCTGGAAGAACAAGACATATCTGCGAGAATCATTGGCCAGTTGAGGAAAAACTTCTTAAATCATAATGTCAGTGAGGAATTGCAGAACATTGGAGACCTAAATGAAATTGGGAAGGGTTCATTTGAGGTCAAAACTGAACATGTAAAAAAAAATATTGTGACAAGGTTTTTGAGAAATCATATCTTGAATAAAGATACAAACAGAGAATTGCAGAACTTGGCAGATGGTGTCATTGATTCTTGTACACGTTTCGTACAAAATACTGCAAAAAATCATGCAGATTATAATGACTGTTTTACAAATGAGCTTCTGAAAATAATAGATATATCCCTTCAGCAACACAAGGATCTCAAGCTCAAGTTTCAGATTGACCTAACACTTCACATCTGTGGCATTGCCACAAGAGAGTTTCTTTACATGCACAGAAAATTCTTGGCAAAAATAGACCCCAAAATTCAGCTGGAGAAGTTCAAGCCTCAATACTTGTCAGATTTTCTCGATCTGTACAAGGAAAACGATGACTGCCAACGCAAAGCAAGTGATTTTGTACAACTTTGTATCAGACCAGCTGTTGAACAGTACATCAGTAGATCTCTGGGAACAGACATTGTGGATGAAATTTTGACAAGTTCCCATTCAGCACAGTACAGTTCCCGCTCCCTTTTCCAGTACAACATTCAGAAAGAGTTGCTGCTAAAGGACGACTTTGAAAGTTTTGTCAAGTACATCTGTAAATATGAAATATACGTCAAGGACTGGATATTTCAGCACATGCTGCAAAAAATGTCAGAGGACAAAACTTTGTGCAAACTGAAGAACAAGACTCTGAAGGTCATAGTTCAGAAAATAACAGAAGCAACAGAAAAGGCCTCAAAAGGAGAAGGATGGTGTTCAGCTGCCAGATAACCAGGAAAGTGTCACAGTGCTCATCAAAAACATGCGCAAATATCTGATCAAAGACATCTCAATTTCAGAGGAGGCTGAAAAAACCATCATGTTTCAAATCCAGAGCACATGCCATCCATTTACAAAGTGCCTCATTAAATCATTGAGTGAACTGAATCAACAGCTGCAGGAGGAATTCTCAAACTCTGAAGACATCACTGAGACTCTGAACAAACTTCCAATCAAACCACAAGATGAGCTTTTCAAGCGGGTGTTTGGCTGTGGACTACAATGTCCATTTTGTAAAGTTCCATGTGAGGCTGGAGGCAAAGATCACAAGAAACATCATGCAGCTGTTCATCGGCCAAAAGGTCTTGGTGGATACAGGATTATAAAAAATGACAAGCTGGCTGAAACACTGTGTACGACAGATGTGCATAGTGAATGTAAATTCAGAAACACAGACACTAAATGGGAGTTGCATCCTTTCAAGAAGTACACCAAGTACTATCCAGACTGGCACATTCCTCCTGACTCCTCCATAGAGGCATCTGACTACTGGAAGTACGTCCTGGTTAAATACAATGACAGATTTGCTGAAGAGTACAAAGCCAAGCCAGCAGATGTTCCAGAGGCCTGGAGGAGAATCACAAAGGAACAAGCTCTGAAAGGATTAAAAGATGCTTACAACATAAAGTGAACAGTGTACAAATCAGACTAAGACCTTCAAACGAGCATTTAACCATGCAAATATATAAATGTACTTCAGAGAAGAGCAAAAAGGATATGAGGACTGAAAATGTTAGGACATTCAGCAGAACAACCAGTCAATTTAGAGAGAGACCAATAATGTTTAAAAACTCAACTCTGCTGAACCATTACTTTTACTTCAGAGTATAAATTTTTAGCCTGTTTCAGAGTAAAGACAAAAGGCTAAAATATTTTGGAAGAAAGATTTTATGGGGGATTTTTTTGTGCAAGTTGCAGAATTTGAGAACTTTGTCACTGAATTTAATATAATTCAGATTATTTTCTACATTGTATTGTTTTCTCTTTTATGGTGTGAAAACTGCAAATGTTCTGCTTTCACTCATCAATTTTATATAGGTCCTCATGCATGAAGTCTGATGTGGACAATAAAGATTTTGACAATGATCATGAAAAAGAATATACTGGTTTTCTGCGAAAATGATTTTCAATTTCTTTTGAATTTGTTAGTTCTTTTTTCTGTGGGAAGTGCCAATATTTATACTGGTGAACACAATTATGATGCTGAAACTTAAATGATAATGATGCACTTCAAAGATCACATGGAACAAGACATCATTTATTGTCATGTTATGTTTTAGCATTTTGGTTTTCAGTTTTTATTTTCCATTGTTAATATTTTATATTACTGCATAAATAATTGGTGTGCACAATAATGATGATGATGATGATGACGATTTACCACAAAGACCAGCTGTTATGGATATGTCAGTATGGTTCATTCACAGACTTTTAATGTCAGTTAGATTTCTAATGTTTACTTGTAAAGAAAGAAAAATGTATATTTGATACCAGTCAGTGAAGAACAAGTGCGGATTTGTGTTACTTTTGGCACTGACTTTATGTTTTTTACTTTTACATACATGCCTTTTTTTTCTTATTTTCTTATTTTTAAATGTTTTTAAATGAATCTAATGACAAGTGTGCACGAAAATAAGAATGATGTATAACTATGTAGTACAAGAACCATGTGATGAGATTAAGTTTTGTTATATTTGTCATTTTTTTCCCTTGTTTTATTCATCTACATTTTTTGTAAAACAAAACCTGAAAACAGTAAACAGAGAGTAAACACATCAGCAGTTGTTGTGATTTAACCATGTTTATGCCAACTGCTTTTTGTTTCATTGTTGTAAATGATTAACTGACGATTTTCATTATTTTAGACAGATGATGATGATGTGTTAAACACGTAACAAAGAAGTTAAAAGCTGAAGTATTATTGTTTCTGACTTTAATATGTCTATTATTTTTTATTATGTTATGTTGTTTTGATGATTACAACACGTTTTCAGTTTTCTCCATCAAAACTAAAAAATAATGATGATAATGATAATGAAGTGCAAAGGCCTTGTGAAACAGATGTTTTTGAATATTTCATTACTATTCTATTTTTACATTTATTTCTAGTAGTTAGATGCAAAACATTTGTATCTCTTGATGTGTGTTTGATAAAAGTCGGTGAATAATAAATGTTGATGTAACTGACTTTGTTCTTTGTTCTTTATCAGTTGATCAGGCTGAATTTATGACTTTTATTTTCTTAGACGGATGATGAATAAACAATTAGCGAGGATGTTGAAAAGCTGTTCACTGTCTCATATTTGTTAACATGTTCTGTATTTTATTGGTTAGAAATTGTTTATTTCTGTATGCTGGAGTTTACAGGAAACCTGTTAACATGTGGGTTAGATGATGCTGAGTATAGCAGATGGTGAGTATAAACTGTAACAAATACTTGAAAGTATCAGAGCTTCATGTTAGAAAAGGAGAGTTTGGTTGTCAATGGCTGCCATGTTGAAGAAAATTAAACAGGTGGAACGACTCGTCTCGACTGTTTTTTCACTGGGAACACCTGCCTCCTTCTGAGAGGGAATATTTTAAACAGACACTAGAAAGACTCACACAGGACCAATTCAGCACGGTTCAAACTTTCACACCCATTCAGCTCATATTAACTGTATTTATCAGGTGGACATGTTTGTCCATTCACTAGGAGAATATTCATTCTATAACCATAAATACCTCAATGATTTGTGCCAAACAAGCAGGTGGCATGAAGGAGATTTCAGCCTCATGTTGTCCAAATAAAAACAGCTCAGTGCTTCATGTCACTGAAGGCGATCTGACCCTGAATTTTCTAAAATAATCACATTTCATTTCATACAAGGTGGTGCTGTTAAATCTCTCAGTTTGAGATTGAAAATGACAAATTACAGTCACTGCAGAAACTGAGAGGAAACTCTGACCGACAGATCGTCTCATTCATACTAATATTGTATGTGAAATGCTGCCATCCAGTGGTTTCACTGAAGAACTGCACTCGAGTCAAGTCCAGTTCTGCTGATGGAGAGCAGAAGATACGTTTTCTCAGTGTGTATGTGTGTGTGTGTGTGTGTGTGTGTGTGTGTGTGTGTGGTCTTGTTAATCACAATCATGACACAGTATGAAATTTTGATTTAATCAAATATCGGCAAATATATTTTTGAAAAAAAAATTCAACTTATACAGAATCTTTTGACAATAGAGTGAAAATGATTGTGTAACTTCTTCTAAGACATAGTTTGATGGTGCTGTGAAGAAGCGTGGATCATGGGAGTTGCATGTAAACATGTAAATGTGACCTCTGTCTTGGTTCATTTAATTTAACTTAAAATTTGGACAACTGACTGCATAATATATGAATCAGAAACAGAAATGCTTTACAGCAGCTCCCATTCAAAGTCAAGAATATGCAGAAAAATAGTAGTAATAATAATACTAATTATACTAATACTACTACTACTAATCATAATAATAAACTATATATATGCTCCATATTTATAATAGAAGTCTACTGTACTGTATTTTATACATTATCATCATGTTCTGTCATGGAGTACATCACTTCACTGCTAACAGAAAAGAAAGCAGCTCACTGCCAGTTGCAGCTTCTTATCTTGATCTGCAGTCTTTGTTAATTTTTTGTCATGATTGTTATTATTAGTACTTTGATTATCAAAAATCACAGTTACATGTCAGGATGTGGTTATTATAGACGGATTCAATATTTAACTGTCATGTGTCATCACAGTAACAGCGTTACATACATTAGCAGCTTTAAACACATAAACACATTATAAAACACATCATGTGGTCCTCTTTAAATGCTGGGTGAAGGTGTATATTTTGGTAAATAACCGCTGGTTCCAAATTAATGCAGAGTCTAATTTGTTTTTTAAAAAAACATCAAGGAAGAAGACGTGACCACTGACACTGCACGATTTTTTTCTTCGCCTTTTTCACGTATCGTGCTTGCTTTCTGTCAGTCATCACACTGATGATCGCCATGACTCCGGTGCAGCAAACTTTCTGTCTTAAAATATGCAGAGGAAAACTCGGGAGAAGCAGCCGCTAGATGTTTCTCTGTTGACCCCAAGAGAGTGAGAGATTGGCGAAAAAATAAAACAGAGCTTCAGCGTCTGTCCGAGGAGGACAGCAACAGGGCCAGGCTGCCTGCTGGAGGGAGGAAGAGGGCTAGCGAGGAGCCTGAGATACACATGCGGCAGCAAACGGGCACGCCACGAGAGAGTGTCCCGCAAAATCATCAGGGCGATGGAGAAACAAATGTACGCCACCAGGAGTGACAGCAGAGATGAGGAGTTTGCTACGAGTGCTGGTTGGATAAATCGCGCCCTCCGCCGCAACAACCTCACTGGCAGAAGACAACTATTGTCAGAGGATGCCAGAAATTTCACCGAGAACCTGGAGAAGTTTGTGACACTTTCATCCCGGATTATTGTGAGGAGGGAATTAAACGCCTGTCTCAAATAAACACCTGGTCTGTTAAAACCTAGGACTGGCGGTCTGCCGGTCCTACATCCCCCCCCCCCCCCGGTTTCCCGGAAAAATCACATGCCTGCTGGGCCTAACCAAGTAGTTTTGTTGCCTTATCACACTACGAGCTTACTAAGGTCCTGTTGGCCTGTTGCTGATGTTGTTTTGGGGGTCACTGGAGGTCTTTGCTATCTGATATTTTACTACTTTATACCCATTTTATGAGTGTGTGTGAGCATTTTCATTATAATCTGCTGTTTGGTCTACATTTCAATGATGTCAATCAAGACACAAAGAAGTCTGATCAAATTATTGTTTTTGCAGTTATATAATGTGATATTGTTTTCGTCTTCCTCCTTCTTGATTGATTGACTGATCAATCAGGACAGACTGAAGTGTGAAAACAGGCTGTGCTACTCAGTATAACAAAACTTCAGTGTAATGAAGTTTAAATCTAACTGAACTCTTGTAAAGTAATAGTGTCATTATTTCTGTTTTGGAAAACTGGGTTTTCATTCAGAAAGTATCACGAGAATAAAGAGAGATTCAGTTAGAAATGAGGAATTTGCTCACAAATGTTTTCAGAAATTCCACCAATTAAAATCCAGTAATCTGTATTAAAGATGCCTCAGGCTTTTTTGGTTCTGTGGATAAAAGAATATTCATTGAAATAAATTCACTATTTAGGCCTGATTATAGTTCTCACTAACACAGCGAGGCTATTTATGGAGCCATGTAATGATTTCTACTTCAGTTTTCACATCCTAGAAAGCAATAACTGATAAAAAAAGAACATTCAAAACTTTGACAACGATGAGGCGACAACTATCACTTTTTACAAGGAAAGAAACAGCTTCATGTGTTGTATTAAAATGCAGAATTTACTAGACGGTACAAAGTTTCTCCTCATGCACTGAGTCTTAAAATCATGTGGTTTGTATGGGAGTCTAGGATATTACGGTTACTTCATAACGTGGGCTACCACTACACTTATACACACACAGCAACCCACGTCTACCAACAATTGTCAATTGTATTGATCAGACCACAACAACAATTATTTTTTATTTTTAAATTTAAATTTAAATATGAAAAACTAATGGCACACCTGAAAGAGAGAGACTTAGAGTATGGGTCATTCTCCTTCAGAGAGAATATGGGGCGTAATTCCTCTAGAGAACACGATTCTTCTAACGTAAAGAAAAAATCATTATTTGTGATTAAAATAATGGTTGTTGGTTATGTATTAGTGACCCGCACAGATCTGAGATTTGACTGCTTTCATGGGAGCTCAGTTCCCGTTAACTCCCACGTAACTCAAACCCTGGATATACTGTATATTGTTAATCACAGCAGCAGTACAATGTTTGTTCTGTGTCTCTAATTATAGATACAATGCACAAAAAGCCCCTTATCACAGATATATCATATCATATGATATTTCAAGCAATGTCCAGCTTGTCATGATCGTATCACATTGGGCAATTATGCCTTATATTGTGCTATTATATGAAGATTATATCTTAGATTGCTGGCTCACATATATAGGCAGCAAGATGAGGGGTTTGTTTTTTGCTTTAAAGTTAGAACAGCAGCACATCTCAATGTCTGAACACATAAAGGATGTTTTATGATGTTTTATGCAGCTGTAAAGGATAAAGGTGTTTTTTATAGATAATCCTGCCATAACCATCATAATTCTGGGGTTCCGGGATCAAACCACCAACCTTGTTTTTGATGGCCAGCCACCCTGCCGTTTGAGTCAGAGCATACATATACTTCTTTGGCTCCTATTTATTTCCACAGCTTGTGCACCTCGCTCCACAAGTTTGCAGTAGTCAGAGTTGGAACGCCTCAGTTGCACATGTGCTACTACGGCTCGTATTACAATGTCCTGGAAACATCTTGCTGGCAACTCACAGCCTATATATACCTATGACCTTTCATATGAATTGTTATTATGTTAAAATTATGTCTTTATGTAGATCACATTCATCTTCAAGTTATATATACATTTGGAGAAATACACTCACACTTATCAATACCTAATCTTTTAACCTACAACTGGACAAATTACCAAAAATTTGCATTTTTTGTGGCATGCTGAGTTTGTAACAATATTTTCAAAAGAGGGCAAAAAAACATCTCAGATGAAAAATCACAAAGTTTTTAACTACAAAATCAACTCTAAAATTCAGTTTGGTGTTCACAAAGTTACAGTATGATGACAATGATTTTGAAGGGCATGTGGAAGAAAATCAATCTAGCTAAATGATGGAAGTAAAAGAGAAATGCATTTCCGAGAAAGAGACTGTGAGAAATTAAGCTGGCACTGACACAGTACTGACCCAAACACCTGTTGTATCAAATACTTTCACTTTCTATGTGCAGAATCAAATCCTTTCAGTTTCTATGTGCAGTATAAAAGCCACCGCTGTCACAGAAAGCCTCAGAGTCTCCTGCTGCCTGATGTCAGGTACGTTTGGGTGAATATATATATTCTGGAACCATGTAATTGATCTGAATTTCCATCCAAATATTTTGCAATAACTTAACAGTAGTTGAGTGCTTTACATTAAAATGCACAAAACTGTATCTAATCAATGGCAGACTAAAGCTACTTCATGTGGAATGTCTTGATTGATCTGATTTGTTTTGATTAGAATTACATTTTTGGTTTCATGTAACTAAAGAGATATTTATTTATCATGTATATTATATATTTTTCTAAATGTTTTTTTCCACTATGTCTAAAAGCTCAATAAAGCTGAGGGGAAAGTCAGACCAAGTCTACAATGAGACAAGAGCTTGCAGATACACTTCCACTTAATGTGTTATAAGAAGAGAGACAGAGGGGCAAAATTCAATCGCAGAAATTCATCTTTTCAGATATCCACTCGATAAATGCTGTATTCATGGAAAATAAGGTGAAAGATGAAACTTCATAGCAAAACATTATATGTTTCGTTATTTGCCAATTTCAAAGCTTGTTTTTTTTAATTACAATTAATAATAATGATCAGGATAGTGGATGATACACACTGATAAATGGGTAAATGTGATATATTGGTGGTAATGATGTTATTAATAGCACGCGTAATGACACATACTTCTGGGCTTAGCAGACCCCCCAGTGACTTTATGAGAGATAACAGATGAGAGAGACAGACAGAGAGAGAGAGGGAGAGAGAGGGGGAGAGAGAAAGAGAAAAAAGAGGTCTTTATAGATGGATGACAGGAAAAGGATTATTGGAGGTTCAGCCCCCGACCTTCAATTAGAATGATCTTCAGTTTATGAAGAATTAATTTCTCTAAAATTACAATTCAGGTAAGCTTATCAGTGACCGATCAGTTTGTTTTTGCCTTTAGGTTTTCAAGTACAGGGGAGTCAATGGAAAAGTCAGACCATGTCTTCAATGAACACAGATGGACAACAGCCTGCAGGTACACTGACACCTACCTTTTGTGCCTGTACATACACACATAGGCGGCCTTACCTATGTTTCAACCGTTTCAATTGAAACGGGCCCTGGCAGCCTGGGGGGCCCCTAGGCTGCCCACAAAAAAATGAAACGGCCAGGCAGCCGAGGGTATAGCTGCGCCAATCCCGTGGGTGCTCCGGTGCTCGAGCACCCACTGACAAAATTGAGCGCCCACTGAGGAGCTTATGCACGTGCTGTCACCGCTGTGCCGGTACAGGAAAATACTGGCCGGCCCTGCAGACAGTGGCGTAAGTATTGGCGCTGCGAGCAGTGCAGCTGCTTGTAGGAAGAAAATAAAAAAATAAATAAAAAAAGCAGCTGTCCAGAATTGCCACAGGCCCTGTTTTTGTGAATGAAATATCTGGGGGCGGGTCGGTCAGGTAACGCTGAGTGGCCTTGATGCCTGTCAGTCATGATGAGTCGCATCTCGTCAACTCTCTGATGCGTCTGCAGCTGAGCACTGTGAAGCATGTCTCTCTCCCCGGGCCGGGAGAGTTATCATACCGTAAAATACCAAATAATGAGGGGTGTTTTTTTGGGACAGGTGTTTAATTCCTTCCTCTCAAAAAAAAAAAAAAAAACAGCCAACCAGCACTCGCTGCAAACTCCTCATCTCTGCTGTCACTCACGGTGGCGGACATTTGTTTCACCATCGCCCTGATCATTTTGCGGGACACTCTCTCATGGCGTGCCCTTTTGCTGATCACCCATTCCCGCATGTTTATCTCAGGCTCCTCGTTAGCCTTCTTCCTCCCTCCAGCAGGCAGCCTGGCCCTGTTGCCGTCCTCTTCGGACAGACGCTGAAGCTCAGTTTAATTTTTTCGCCCATCTCTCACTCTCTTGGAGTCGACAGAGAAACGTCGAGGCGCAGCAGAAATAAATAAATAGAAATAAAATAAAAAAACGGCCGTCCATCGGCCCGTTATTGATCGGCACTCCGGGAAAAATCCTGGTACTCCCGATGACTTTTGTTTACAATTTTCAAGTTCATGATTGTTGTAGGTGTTATAGTTTTGGAGTGTAATACGATACCTGTTTGTGTCTTAAAATGCACATAAATATGAAAAATGCACTTGCATTTTGTTGAAAACCAACTTCAATCCTCGTTTTTCCCCTGTTCATTCCTGGTTTCTTGCCCTATAGAGATTTTAACACTTGGTCACATTGTATCGTTTTAAGACCATGCGAGTCCCTGGGAGGCATGATGAGTTTAGGCAACTGCATCCTTTCAGGTTTCAATGCTTCAGAGACGCATGGGCGCAAACATATCGGTAATCAAATGTTTTATGGGAACGGGCCTCATATGTAGTATTGAAACGGGCCCCCAGATGCCTAAGGCCGCCACTGCATACAGATGACATTTATAAGCAATAGAATGTCATCCTCAGTCTAAAAATTATTGAAGTTATCTATTAATAAAAATTGGCACTTGAGGAGAATATTTGACAGTCCCATCTGTTTCACACCCAGATATAGTTCAACATAAACGTGGATGAATTATCTATCCAGTAAAGAAACAGTCACCAACTCTTCCACGTACAGAGGCTAACTATCTTAATGATTTGACGAGGTCAAACAGCACAACAGTAAAAGGCATCCTGTCGAGCTTTTGACCACAAGTATACCTATACCTACTAACCCTGTTAGTAGGTATAGCAGCTGGTGAGTCTACAAACAGGGTTAGGAGACTCACCAGCTGCTATACCATGAGCAACCAGTCAGGCAGTTGTCAATGGCCTTGGGGAAAAATACAACACTTTCAGTACTTTCTTTACAGTAAAGTGTCCATGTAAGTCACCTTTGTCAAGCAAAAGCAGCAGAGTATGTGCATTGTGTTACATTGTGAGTATGATTGTGGGGTTACTTTTTTAATCGCGCCTACTCGCACGACTAACATGAATAAAAATAACTGCAAACCAAAAATGAAGACTGATCTGTAATCTGACTGCAATAAATGGATCAGAAGGTTGCTGAGATAACTTTATCATAATGCCGTATTGTAATCATCTTAATTCATGCTTCGTCAGGTCTGTCAGCCAGACAACAAGCAAACAACTTTGAATGAGCTTGTTCCCCTAATGGCGTTCTGCTATGCTGTGCAGTGCTGAGACGTATTTCCAAAACTTACCAGGTAGCCTGAAAAAGTCCACAGCAGCTCCTTTTTGTCCTGTCTTGGTATGAGTAGATATATTATCATACAGCCCTGGGCCCGTATTCACAAAGAATCTTAAGGCTAAAAGTAGCTCCTAACAGCCTAATTTAGGAGCAACTCCTACAAATAATGGGCGTGTCAGTCATAACTTTAGGAATCCTAATTTTTTTAAATAAGAGTTATTCACAAAACATTTTAGGCCTAAAAGTAGCACCTAAGTCTGGGAGACCTCAGAAGTAGTCCAGAGGACTCCTAACTTGCTAAGACCTAGTCACAGCCGAATGTTTTGGAGACGCTAAATGACAGGAAATTATTAAAACGATGTTGGATGGACTGCGAATGGATTGAAGTTGTGGTTTAGTTGGTGAGCGACGCAATAACGTTCCCAACCAACCGAAACAATCCAATAATGCCGGAGTTAAAATGTTTGGCGACACTCTGGTATTTGGCTAAAGGGGAAATGCAGCTCTGCAATGTGGATAATTTAGGGATATCAGAGCCATCAATAAGACGCTCTATCTACCAAACCATCAATGCGCCCAGTATACCCTGTCCGGACATCAGCCATGTCATGGCACAGCATTATGCATGCAAAAATGTCACAGGTGTGCAATATGTTGTGCAATATTTTGTCCCCTGACTCAATTTTTTGTGTCATTGCTTCAGTCGCATCTAATAATTGACTTTGTTTGTATTGCTTTGGGTCTGAACATGGCATAACATAAAAAAATCAAAAAGAGTTCATTAATCAACACGTATCTTGTTTAATTTGTACACAAAAAGGGATGCAATAATGTGTATGTTTTAATTGGGAGCTATCAATAAAGGAATATTGACAGCATGTATCTCTGTGTATCACAAACGCACACAAACCCACATAAATTCGAAATGGACTGACATGATGTTCTAAAATTGATCTTCTCTTTCTTTGACAGTCTTATTCAACTTTCTCTCAAAACTTGGACTGAAGAAATTTTATCCAAACAAAATCACTCTTCAGTCGCTGTTGGAGATCAACAAAAACAGCTTGTCTGTTGAAACTGTTCAATCAGTGGAGGATATACCTTGGTGTTTCCTCAGAAAACTGTTTCAAATCAATGCTGACTGCAGGAGCTGTGCACAACTTTCAAACAATGACGATGAGGAAGATGAAAACGATGATCCCTTTAGAATGGATCTCTACACTGCAGATGATTCTGCAGATGATAATGTTAACCCTCTGGACCTCATTGTAGCACTCTTCCTTTGTGCTGACAGCTTCTTGCAACAGGAAATGGCCCTCAAGATGTCAATGTGTCAGTTTTCTGTCCCACTGCTGTTACCTGATGGCCATAACAGTCAGTGTACATTGATGCTGTGGGCTCTGAGAGACATCATCAAAGAGTGGTGTCCACATGACTTGGCTGAATCAAGAGGGTTTGTTGAAGACAACATTGTCCAAGCAGATTTACCATTCTTTTCCTTTGTGAGGCTGAAAAACTGTAGTTTATCCAAGTCTCAGGTTTTGAATCACATTCTCAGTCGTGGCCAGCAGCATCACAATATCTTCGTACACAGAGATATGGAAGGAGGAGCACATGCAAGAAAAATTGCAAATGGTTTGGTAGAGGTTTGCTGGTACCTTCCCAATGGTAACAGCAATTTTGACAAATTTCCAAAACCAGTTGCCTTTGCCAATCTGAGAGGAGACATTGGTCAGTCAATCACACAATTCAGTTTTCTTTGTGAAGTGTCAACTGCTACCTTTGTATTTCTGGACAAAGTTGAAGAAACTGAGCACAAGATTCTGACTTCTCTTCAAGATGTGAAATCCAAACTGTTCTTCATTTTTAATCACAAGGCAGAGAATGCTAAAGAGGACATGATGTCCGTCAAGGCAACAATGGAAGAGTTGGGTTTACCAAACAACAATGTGAGAGTCAAAAACTCAAGAATAAATGTAGCAGATTTTTCAAAGAAACTTTGTGAACTCATCAAGCCCCAACTATCTGATGTAAAATCCACAATAAGGATTGAAAATATGCCTGACAAAGCAGTTGATCTTGGTCTGTCTGTGGACGAAAGCAAAACTGATGAACAAAGGAAAACAGCTGAGGAGATCATAAACAGCATTCGGGTGCGAAGTATACCAGACTACAAGAAACAACAACTTCCTTTGCAAGGAGATAACTGGAAAAGATTATCAAAATTAGAGAGTGAGGAATGTAGAATGAAAGATGCTGGTGACTCCAGCCTTGAAGAGTATAAATCTCAGCTGCAGGCAGAAAAACAAAGAATCAGGAAGGAGCAAAGTCAACTAAAACCATCCAAAGCAATGAAGAGTTTTATTGAAACTTTATCAACAAGTGACAAAGAGAAAAGAGATTTTTTCATTCAGTCAATGAAATTCAAGTTAAACACGCATTCTCGCGACAAACTTACTGAGCTGCGTAATAAATTTAAAGAGCAGTGCAGGAAAGAGAAAAAAGATGCAAAACTCATTGCAGAGTTGGATCGGACTTTGATAGATAGTTCTTTAGGAATAGAGCATTACATGAGAGAGATGGGACTGATCTATGAGTTCTCCTCACAGTCAGTAAGCCCTGCTAATAAAGTGTCTCATCTCCCTGGTTTGGCTGCTGATATGCTGTTGGATGGACATCCTTTAGAGCTCTTGGATGGAGATGCTTCCAACATCCCAGAGAGATGGCTGACAGATGTGCTCATGGAGCTTCACAGGAAGGTTGGAGAGAAGAGCAGACTGTTGGTACTGACTGTGTTGGGTGTTCAAAGTTCTGGGAAGTCAACACTCCTCAACACCATGTTTGGAGTACAGTTTCCTGTCAGCAGTGGAAGATGCACAAGAGGAGCCTACATGCTCTTCCTCAGAGTGGGTGAGGATATGCGAGAGAAGCTGGACTGTGACTTCATAGTCCTCATTGACACAGAAGGTCTTAAGTCTCCCCAGTTGGCTCAACTAGAGGACAGTTACGAGCATGACAACCAGCTGGCAACCTTTGTCATTGGTTTGAGTGACATCACCATCATCAACATTGCAATGGAGAACTCAACAGAAATGAAAGATGTTCTGCAAATTGTAACCCATGCATTCTTGAGAATGAAGGAAATTGGTAAAAAGCCAGTTTGTCATTTTGTGCACCAGAATGTTGCGGGAGTTTCAGCTCATGAAAAGATGATGACTGACAGAAAATATTTCTTAGACCAACTTAATGAAATGACACAAATTGCAGCTGAAATGGAAAATCAGACGTCTATAAACGCATTCACAGATGTTCTGGATTACGACATAGTAAAAAACAACTGGAACATCCCAGGACTCTGGCTTGGGACCCCACCAATGGCACCAGTGAACACAGGTTACAGTGAAACTGTAGCAGATTTAAAGAAAGATCTTTTAGAGACGGTGAAAAGTGACAGAAGTGATGAACTCTCACAGATCCCAGAGTTTCTAGAATGGAGGAAAAGTCTCTGGAAAGCAGTCAAATATGAGAACTTCATCTTCAGTTTCAGAAACACTCTCGTTGCTCATGCCTATGACAACCTCTGCAAAGAGTTCAATCAGTGGGAATGGGAGTTCAATAAAGAGAGTCTCTCCTGGCAAAACAAAGCAGAGTTGGAAATCTTAAATGATGATGGCAAATCTGACCTCCATCATGTGAATGAATTGGTTGAATCAATAAAATCAAAGCTGTCAATGGAAATAGAAGTTCAACAATCATCAATGACAGAGAAACTTAAGGAATACTACAAAAGGAAAGACAGACATGTGAATCTCATAGAGAAATACAAAACAGACTTTTTGAAAAGTATCAGTAGTCTTGCAAATGAAATCCAACATTCAGTGATGAATAAAGTGGATTGTTCATTTGAGCTGAGAAAAAGTTCAAAAGAAGCTCAGGTCTTCCAAAGAAAACACAGAGAACTGATTGAAGAACAAGTAATGAAACTCTTGAGTGACTGCAAAAACCGCACACTGTCTGAAGAGGAACTGAAACATGAGTTTGAAAAGATGTGGACTGAAGTCACAGTAAATGTGTCCGGCCTGGAAGAACAAGATATATCTGCAAGCATCCTCCAACAGCTGAGAAAACATTTCATAAATCGTAATGTAAATAAGGAATTACAGAACATTAGAGACCTAAAAGAATTTGGGAAGGATCCATTTGAGGCCAAAAGCGAACATTTAAAAGTGAACTTCCAAAATGTTATCTGGAGAAACACTGCAAAGAGAGAACTGCAGAGCGATGCAGACAGGATCATTGAGTCTTGTAAACGGTTTATACTTGATACTGCAAAAACAGAAACAGATTACCATGATTCTTACACAAGGGATCTCCTGGAGAAAATAGATGAATCTCTTAAACAATGCAGCAGGCGTTGCAAGCCCAAGTTTTGCATTGACATAAACCTTCATATTTGTGGCATTGCCTCAAGAGAGTTCCTTCAAATGCACAGAAAATTTCTGATGGATAAGGACCCCAAAATTCAGCTGGAGAAGTTCAAGCCTCAGTATTTTTCAGATTTTCTCGATCTATACAAAGAGAGAGATGATTGCCAACGCAAAGCAAGTGAGTTTGTTGGATGTTGTATTAAACCAGCTGTTGAACAGTACATCAGTAGATCTCTGGGAATAGACATTGTGGAAGAAATTTTGAACGGTTCCCATTCAGCACAGTACAGTTCCCGCTCCTTCTTTCAGTACAACATCCAGAAAGAGTTGCTGCTAAAAGAGGACTTTGAAAGTTTTGTCAAGTACATCTGTAAATATGAAATATATGTCAAGGACTGGATATTTCAGCACATCCTGCAAAAAATGTCAGAGGACAAAACTTTGTGCAAACTGAAGAACAAGACTCTGCAGCTCCTCGATCAGAAAATAACAGAAGCAACAGAAAAGGCTTCAAAAGGAGAGGATGGTGTTCAGCTGCCAGATGACCAGGAAAGCGTCACGGTGCTCATCAAAAACATGCGCAAATATTTAATCAAAGACATCTTAATTTCAGAGGAGGCTGAAAAAACCACCCTGTTTCAACTCCAGAGCACATGCCATCCATTTACAAAGTGCCTCATTAAATCATTGAGTGAACTGAATGAACAGCTGCAGGAGGAATTCTCAAACTCTGAAGACATCACTGAGACTCTGAACAAACTTCCAATCAAACCACAAGATGAGCTTTTCAAGCGGGTGTTTGGCTGTGGACAACAATGTCCATTTTGTAAAGTTCCATGTGAGGCTGGAGGCAAAAAACACAAAGAACATCATGCAGCTGTTCATCGGCCACAGGGTCTTGGTATGTATAGAAATATAGACACTGAGAAGCTGGTTCCAACACTGTGTACAACAAGTGTGCACAGTGAACGGAAATTCAAAAACACAGACACTAAATGGGAGTTGCATCCTTACAAGGAGTACACCACGTACTATCCAGACTGGCACATTCCTCCTGACCCGTCCATAGAGGCATCTGACTACTGGAAGTACGTCCTGGTTAAATACAATGACAGATTTGCTCAAGAGTACAAAGCCAAGCCAGCAGATGTTCCAGAGGCCTGGAGGAGAATCACAGAGGAACAAGCTCTGAAAGGATTAAAAGATGCTTTCAACATAAAGTGAACAGTGTAGGAGCCAGACTAATACCTTACTACATGCATTTAACCATGCAAATATATAAATGTACTTTCGAGAAGATCTGAAGGATATGAGGCCTGAAAATGTGACTAAGAGTCACATTAAAGATCGATGAATAATGAAATAATGTTTATTTTGATGTGTCTGTTCAGTCAAAGTCAAATCAGGACTAAATCAGTGCCTGACAGTGAAAACTGTGACATCCTTTGGTTTTGTCAACATGATGAAAGCATTGAGCTGAAAAAGTTGTAGAATAGCAGGTCATAGATTTTAATATGATTATGATTATTTTCAACATGTTTCTTACAAATGTTTTGCTTTCACTTATCAATTGTATATTAGTCCTCATGTATGAGGTCTGATGTGCAGAATAATGATGTTGACAATGTTCATGAAAAAGAAAATACTGATGTCTATATAGAAGTTTCACATTTCTTTTGTATGCTTTAGTTGTTTTTTCTTTAGGGAAGTTCTGACATTTATACTGGTGAGCACAACGATGATGCTGAAATGAAAAGGATGCACTTCAAAGATCACATGGAACAAGACATGCTGTCATGTTATATTTTTCATTTTTTACATTTTATATGACTGCATAAATAACTGGTGTGCACAATAATGATGATGGCAATGATGATGATAATGATGTACATGTACATTTGTGTAGGAGCCCATCTACAATAGATGTATGTCCCTGTGCTGTGCCAATGTGTGCCATGTCTAATGTCCCTTTGTCACCCTCTACAGACAGAGAGGAGAGCATAGGAGAGGAGGAATAAGAACCTGGCCAGGAGAGGGCCAGGTGTAGTTGATTGGAGGCACACAGCTTTTTTACGGCCATAGCCTTTGTTGCTGTTATATTCTGGGTTACAGTTAATATTTACTAAAGTCTTTTAATTTCTGTGGAATAAACACATTTTTGAGTTCAACTTCAACGTCGGGACATTCCCTCCTTGTTAGATGTTTACTGCACAAAGGCAGTCAGTGGAAAAAGGGTACTCCCAGTCAACCACCACTTAAGGACAAAAGGTCAATACAATTTGACACAAGTCAGTGAAGTCCAAGTGCAGATTTTTATTACTTTTGGTACTGACTTTATTGTTTTTACTCTTAAATACTTACCTTTTTGTTCTTGTTTTATCTTTTTAAATGTTTTTCAACTGAATATAATGACAAGGGTTAGGCTAGTGTGCAAACAAATAATGATGATGTAAGTCTATGTAGCAGTGATGGGATACTTGATTCCTTTTGCTGACTTAAGTTCGTATGAGTCACTAAAGTGAATTGGGTTTTCGAGTCACTTGAGTCAGTCACCCAGAGTGTGCGCCACGGAATGTACAAACAATCCAAACTACTCGAGTCCCCAAATCATTGTGAAAAAGACTAAAAATCCAGAAGTCTCCAAGGCAAAACATTTTTTTTTCTTTCTTTCTCTCTGTAGGAGACATACAGGTTGAAGATGAGATTCCTGTGGGAGTGGGCATGGCCGTGGGCGTGTGCATGTGCGGAAGTGTGTGTGTGTAAAGGTCTGCACTCACCTGTGACACTGATGAGAGAGGCAGGGTTGGGTAGTAGCCATAATTTTTGTTGACTGCTATCCACTCATTCATGTTTTACTTTTTTATCTGTTTAATCCGCTGGTTTTCATTTTTCCATTTATCCATCTTTGCTGTGCTGTAATAGCTCTGTGCTGTTTGGTCATGATAAATGCACCAAAAGCATCTTTGGATCTCAGTGTATATGTCATCATAGCCTCCTAGTGCGTCACAAATCTGCGAACCTGAGAACCCAACCTCGTACTCTCAAGGGCTAAAAGGTTTGACAAGAAAGCCGCAACACTGTCTAAATAGATGCAAATAACCCAAACAGCCAAAAAATTACCATTCAGTGTGAAACAGTGCGACAGTGCAAAATTATAATAAAATATATGAAACTGTGCACAAATAGAAAAAAATAAGTTTGAATAACCTAAACAATAGCGGAGCAGCACACTGCTCAGGTGAGGGAGGGGCTCTCTGAGAACACGGGAGCAGGGAAGGAGAGAGAGCGAGTGAGCTGAGCTGCCTTTGGCAAACAAAGAGAGTAAACAAAGCAGCAGTAGTTGAGATTTATCTGATCTAATATTGATGCCAATAATTTTTTATTTCATCTGCATATACTGTGGCATCCTTGTTGTAAATGATCTACTGATGATTTTCAGTGTTTTACACAGAGGATCATGATGATGATGATGATGATGTGTCGAACAACTAACAAAGAAGTTAAAGGCTTGTTGCTCATATTTAAATACCGTCTAAACAAGCAGACAGCAGGGCTGTGTTCGAAATCACTCACTACTCACTATATATTGCACTACATAGTGACTACGCCATTTTGTAGTGCTATCCGAATGTCTAGTGGGGGATATTATACCCTATATAGTGCACTTAAAGTATCCCAAAATGCATTGTGAAAAGTAGTTTACAGCCAATGGTCACTAACCAAGCAATATGTACCATCATGCATTGCGCTGCAGACGAACGCATGGAGGTTTCAATTCACGTATCAACTGCGTGACAGTAGTGACATCATTAACAGCGCCGGAGTAGTGTCCGAAAGTCCGTTTTTCTTTCTGCCGTTGAACTCACTGTGTAGTGACTAGGGAGTAGGGAATGAGTGGGTGATTTCGGACACAACCTCGGTGATACTGTGGAATCCTTTTATCAGCTTATCATGCTGAATTTCTGATTTTGATTTTTAGAGACCAATGATGAATAAAACACAGTGAGGATGTCGAAAAGCTGGTTAGCTATCTCAAATTTGATAACATGTTCTGTATTTTTTTGTTTGTAAGATTTTTTATTGGTGAGAAATGTTCATTTTTTTCTGATAAACAGTTCAGGCATGTGAACACTGTAGGGTGATAATTATGGTATGTATTCAAAGATGAAATAAATATAATACAAAGACAAATAATGTTTAAAGTCTCTTCTGTTGAATTCAAATTTGATGTTTCAGAACAATGGATGTAGAAACAATTTTCTACACATTTATTATTTAGTATTCTTCTTTTGTATTTGAAGCTGACACTAACATCTATATTTTCAGGTAATTCCTTAATTTCTAATGGGCATTGCATTGTGGGACAATGGTGCATCTATAATTACAACACAACCATCTCAAAACACTGTTTACAATTAGGACATAATATATTATTCACAGAGAAGCATATTATAGAGAGGGAGGGTTTTTATATACATGAATACTGCATCTCTCTAAAATACAATGGAGGTGATTGGAATGTTATATGTGGTGCTCACATCATTGAAAAAGTACATTAAATAAAATGTCCCAGTTAGTGTGGACCCCACAGAAGTGTTTGAAGAGCAAACAGTGAACACAAGAAAGAAGTACAGTGATACAACTGTGTGCAATTCAGTCTCCTGCCACTAGAGAGCACAAGAAATCACAGACTGCACAATCACATTACTGAATGGGATATATTTATATTTGTTATACTTTGACCATGAAACTGTTTAAAAGGGAACATTTTAAACATTTGTGTATATATATATATATATATATATACATATATATATATATATACATATGTTGAAAATACATAAACAGTATTGTGATGTTTAAATGCATTAGATTAGTTTTTAAATTGATGCTATGTAAAGGATATTTCATATATTAGCTGTGTGTGTGTTGCTTTGGTGGCAAGTTTAGAAAAGAGACAAGATGGTGCTTTGAGTGCTGTGTTTAATTTTTAAAGAGACTAGTAGAGTTTTGACAAAACCTTTCTGTGTTTTAATAAGCCACCAAATTTATTTGATAAGATAATGTGTATAGGCTGTACAAAATACCGTACAGGGTGTCAAGTCTGCACGTACACAGCACTTATTTACCACTTTAAAAACAGCCACAAGGAGGCACTAACAGCGCATGAAGTCCACAATGAGCAGAGGCCAAAAGCACTGAAATGCATGAATAAAAGAGCACAATTAATATAATAATCAGATTTGCAAAACAGCAACAATTTAAGAAAATTATACTGACACCAATTGTTTTTTTCTGAAAAATGTTAAGTTCTACATTAAATTCTTTGTTTAATTATCCTCCTGTGACTTGATATCAACACATGACTTTAAGATTTTCAATAAACAGCTTGTCAGCTTTGTTGAGTTAAACCACTACAAAGGCAGGCTTCTAAAATGTTTAGCTATTCAGGTAAGAATTGAGTGTCCAAAGCACACTTAACAACCAAAGAAAAGACTTCATTGATTATTTTTCAACTTTCCCCCTCCTTCTGTTTCCCTGTGCTATGACTGTTGTCACTGCTGTCACAAAGACAGCTTTATCAACATGTCTTCCACTAGCACCCTGATCTCAGTGTAATGAAAAGTCAGAGTAAAACTGCTAGCTGTATTAATAAGTATGAAGATGGTGTTACTTACTGATCTAGTAGAAAGAATGGCGGTTTTGAAGTGTCTCAAGTCCCAGTGGTGACAGGAAACACATATCAACCGGGGAACAGACTTTGACACAACACTGGAGCGTCTCCATCCAATGAATGTCCGTCTGTTCACTCTTGTTTCTACCACTCTCCCTCTTTATCTTCTTTGCCTTCTCCATCAGCAGGGTTCTTTTTCTTTTCCAGTGTAAAGTTTCCAAAGTGATCCCAGTTCTTCCACAGTTACCTGGGAATAGTGACCAGGGGAAAAAAATGCCTCTTCCTGTTTTGGTTGCGCAATGGCAGACGTGCTTCGTTTGTGCCATAATTCAGACCAGGCCAGTGGCAAGCCATTTACAATGAACCAGTTATTTTGATACAGCCTTTACACTGTGTAATCAGTTACTAAAAAGATGTTTATAGAGAAGTGCAAGGATGACGTATTTATGTAGGCTAACGCTGAAGTTAGCAGCACTCTGGTTCCCTCTCAGATTGTTGAATTGAATTTTGGATTAGTGCAGATTATTGTTAGCAACCGCTTATCGTTTTTAACACACGGAAGAGCTTTATAATGAAACTGTGGGACATTTAATAATGCATTTTATGTTGTAGAACAAAACTACACCATTCTATTGTCAGTTTACGAAGATCATCTTTAGTATTTACTTGGAACACAAGCAATTAGCTGTTGCTGTGTCAGTTAACCTCTGGAGAGCTTTGCTGTCAAGAAATTTGAATATCATGATGTTCAATTTCACACTGATTGAGAAAATGTTCTACAGATTAATCAATAATTTAAACAATCTTTACAGCTTTGTCTAATAGGACGACTCCTCAACCCTACATCAAGTGCATTTCATCCTGCTTTCAGCTGGAGTTTGATTTAAAACCTAGAAACTAATAAATGTCAGTATTGAGAGGTGAGAGCTTTGATTTGGAGTTAATTTAATTATCGGACACTACAGTTGAGTTGCTGCGTGTGTGTTTGTCTTTGTTTGCTGCTGTAATCGAACAGGGCAGCAAACAAGTTGTTAATCCTCAGCACAAATTGGCGCACACACACACACTTGAATGTAGATATAACTTGCAGAGTGGAATGCTGGATATTTGGTGAAAGAAGAGGCTCGTAGAGCCGCTCCTCTGAGTGGGAGGAGCCTGGTGTCAGTGTCACAGTGACATCACTGTTTACACAGACAGAGACAGTAGTGGGAGATGTACAGTACATGAACCTTTCACTAAACTAGAAAAGTAGGAGTATCATAGAGGAAGAATATATTACGAGAAAAGTTAATTAAGAACTTTTCTTCCGTGAGATTAGACATGTTGGTAAAATGTACTGATAGAGAAGAAGATCCAGTTTTTGGAATTTTTCCCAAAGGAGGGGAACAAGAAACAAAGATGTAAGAAATGAAAGAAAGATGACATTTATGATATTTTATTATCTTACCTTTCTAAATATGAAGTTAATTACCTGGCACCAGTTTCAGAGTGATATCACGTCTCATGCATGACTTCCAGAAAGGCTGCATTCCACAGCTTCACTCCTCCTCCTCCTCCTCCTCCTCCTCCTCCTCCTCCTGCCGGGCTGAAGTGTGTGTAGGTGAGTGTTTGGGTCAGAGCCGCCCACCAGCCTGAAGACACGATAGTGAGAAAGAACAAGACCATCAACGAAACTGAGAGGAGCTTGAACTAACAGGTGAGTGTGTTAAAATTCCTCACTGAGCTCTAATGAGCCTTTAAAACGGCTGGATTGACACCAGCCACTGTCGGAACAAATCAGAATGAGCTGTTTTACAAGAGGTTTAGATTTTTGTTTAACAAATGTGTGGTTAATGGAACTCTCTTTAAATCTAGCATGTAAAGGCATTCACTGTTAAATTCATTTGTCTACATTTATAATCATTATATTGTACACAATGACATCAGAGCTTCATTCCTGAATTGTTATAATACTTTTATTAGATTAAAAAAAGTTGTGATAGCACAGTAGAAGCTAGAAACAAACCCAGGAGAAGGCAAAGATAACATCAAGTAAACAGAGTGAAAATGGACATTTATATAACAGCAGTCCTATAATTGTGAGTCTTTGTTTAGAAGGCGTAAATTGAAGACATTTAATTTAAAACAGTGATTTGATTAATTTGAGCTGCAGGACAGACAATAGACTAAAGTGCAATTCTTAAAACTTTACTTCACTTTACTCATTTTATATGATACATATATTTTTCAACCAAACACAAACATTTCTATCAGCAGATGAGGAGCTGAGAGTTTCAAGTCTTTAAAAATTGAGTGAAATTCATGTTAATCCACACAAAGAATTTATTTTTGTGGTGATAGCTTTTAAACAACATTTTTGTACTTCCTGTAGATTATTTTCTGAATGTTGGTGATGATACAGAAAGTGATTTGAACGGTGGAGGTTAGTAAACAGTGAGAGGAGGTATGTGTAGGCGGAGTCTTCAGGAATGTCAGTGTGTTCTGCCACATTCCTGCGCTCAGCAAACCTGTCTGTCTTCTTCTGCAAACACAGAACAACTACACAGACAGAAACCTTCACGAGTTTCATCATCATTTCCTTTGGTAAAAATTTAAACTTGTGTGGTGTGTTCAGCTGATCGCTCGGAGGGGTTTTCTAACGTCTGAAGTGAGTAAGTCCAGTCAGAGAAATATCTGGTTCAGTCAGACGAAATGTTCACTGACAAGCTGATGTAGCTTCACATGTCAGCCTGCTGGCAATCTTAAATGTCGCTTGGCAACGTTACTAGTTCTGACCTGTTAACATCTGACCCAGATACAGCAGAACAACATCAAATACACAGATGCATCCAGCTTCTTAAGAGCACTGTAATAAATGTCTGGGTTCTTGCTGTCTGTCTAATTAACAGGTGTGCTGCTTTTACACTTTTGGCTGCCACCTTGGTTGAAAATGTTTATTGCCTATTTGGGGTATTACTGTGTTGTGGTACTTCATGCTTAATGGCTGTGAACTTTTTTTCCTCCCAATTAAAACCACAAACTCTCTCCTTCTAAAGTGGCTGAACAAAAATGGCTATTTTGTCAACAGATACTTTTGGGGTTTTATGGTCCAGGTTTGACTGATTTATAAGAGAATGGAATTTAAATACTTGCAAATAAAACACAACATTTTTTGTATTTTTTTTTTTTACCTCTGCTGTATTTGGGTGAAGGCAGAAATTAAAGCAGGGAAATAATGTGTTGCCTGAGGCTAATCTAAACTGAGATATGTTTAAAATGCAGGTTAGCTAACTGACAGTTTAATCTGCGCCACACCCTGTCAATGAGATAGCAGCTCTAAAGGCTGAGCGTGACTGTAACATTAACTGTCCTACACATGATGCTGGCATAATAATTAACTTGAATTGACAAAACAGGCCAACACAGCATGAAACATACTTACTTTACAAACTTACTGCCCTGCTAGTGACAATGACTGCCCTGCTAGTGACAAATTCAGCTTAATGACACACAAAAATAACTTGGCTAACGTTAGCGTTAACAGCTAGCTACTTACTTATCACCAGCAGGTGAAGTCTGCTGACAAAATGTGACGAAAACACAGAAGCCGAACTCAAATTCACTCATTAAAATATGAGTAAAACAGCTTAATGCGTCAAAACCTTCAGTTTTCGTCTTTCCCCACTTATTAATTAGCATTACCTGGCTAGGCTAGCTTCTCCGTCTCTCTCCAGCAGTCTGTGCCTCTAACTGGGTCAGAGCGGTTGCCGCCGTTCTCTTAAAGAGACAGTACACTTTATCATCCTACAACACAAATCGTACTCAAATATCTAACAATGATACTTAAGTATATATAGACAAAGTCCAGTATAATGATAAATAATTAACGGTATATTGTTGTAGCTGACAGTTATGGAGGGCGCTTATACTTGACAAGAAATATAAATTGGCTAACATGTGAGCACGCGCAGGTACAGCTCAACGTCTCAACGGCAGCTTCAGAGAGAACAATTCCGGTTTCAGCGTTTCAAAATAAGAGTCCGGGATATAGCCATATAGAGACCTGAAACTACACCTCTTCCGGTTTCCCCTCATGAGACTTTGTTTTATTAAACCTTTGTGTGGTCGTGATTGAAGAGAAAAGAGAGACAAATAATGTATTGATCATGTTTGAATTGTGTTATTAATCATACAGTGTCAAACTGACACTCTCTCTGGAGAGAGAGTGTCAGTTTAAAAGGTAATTTTCATATTAAAATCTAATACTGCTATCTATCCAGTGCAAGGTCAAATGCATCTAGAATTACTAGATATCATGCTTATATCTGATGGATGTCAAAGTTAAATTGTCTGAGGGTTTTTATATTTTATATTATGTGTTATAACAATATATACATATATTCTGTATTCCTCCGTGCAGGTCACTGGTGGTGCTGAAGCTGAGTGATGGAGCTGAAGGTGTGGGTGGACGGAGTGGTCCGAGTCGTGTGTGGCCTCTCACTGAACACTTCCTGTCAGGATGTTGTCATCGCTCTTGCACAAGCAATTGGTAAATCTCCCAGTTGTTATTCCACAAACTTCACTGACAGCATCAGTCCATCTAGTCTGTTCCTTGTATAAGCTTGAACACAACCCCTCAGGTCGAACTGTCTCTCACAAAAACATGTTTTTTTCATAATTGAATAGCAACATCATCAGTACGTATTTGACGTTGTTCACAGTTTTGTATTGCAGGGTGCATTTTAAGGCTGTTACTAATAATTATTGCGATTATTGATTGTTCTTTCACCATTTGTTGTGTTTAATGGATTAACTGTTCAGTCTATAAAATGAGAAAAACCGCTTCTTTGTCCAACCAACAGTCCAAAACACAAAATCTCTTCATTTACTGCCAGACATGACAAAGAAAAGCAGAACATCCTGACATTTAAGTGGCTGGAACCAGCAAACGTTATTGCTTGAAATCGATTATCCAAATAATTCTCTTTGATTGATCTTTCAAACTGCTGCAGCTCTGGAGCTTTGGTAATGTGAACATGGCAGTGTAGTGGACCGCAGGTGCTACTGTCATCCGTATGCTAGCTTTTATTTTCCATCAGCAACATGTTTTATTTGCGGAATGTGCAGTTTTTATTTTAACTTCTGACTGAACATCCAGTTATCTATTAAAACCAAAAACACACTCTCTGACAGGACAACCTCAGAAAGTAAAAGAAATATAGCCCATTCTTAAATGTTTTTCCTTCATGTATCCATATTTTTCCGCAGGTCAGACAGGACGTTACCTTCTCACCTTGAAGTTACGAGGGACCGAGAGACAGCTGATTGCTGATGACTGTCCTCTTCAACATCTGGCTCAGCTGGGACAGCTGGCTGGAGAGGTCCAGTTCACTCTGCGGAGGACCGGTCCCAGCCTCAGTGATGGTCCAGACACACAGAACAGAGAGAGACTTCTCCCCCTGCCCAGACCATCAGAACCAGAGCCACTCAAACGCAGAGAGCCACAAAAGGCTCTCACCTTCAGTCTGGGTCCCTCAACACTTCCCAAGAGGACTAAACCCAACAGGGCCTGGTCTCCATCCCCCCGAGCCTCCCCAGAACCAAGAGCTTCCCCTGTCACTGTCCTAGAGCCTCCAGTTTCCTCCTCCTCCTCCAAAGAGGAAGTGTTCAGGCAGATTCTGCAGCAACAGAGGAGGCTACAAGACCTGGAGGTTCAGCTTCAAGCTCTGGAGAGAGAGACAGAGGTGTGGGATCAGGAGATGTCGTCTGCTATAGTTCCCAGTCTGATTGTGGTCTCAGCAGCGGAACTGGAGGAACTGGAGCAGCGGCTGAGGCAGAACGAGGCAGAGCTGATGTTTGGAGAGAACTGGGAGGAAGAGCTTCAGATAGAGATCAACAGAGAACAAGGTGCATGTTCAAAGATGTTTATATATCATACATTTCATTGTTTTTCTTCTCCGGACATCTCTAAATCTCTAAATGTTAACACTGTGATTAACAGATATGCAGAGACGACTGCACCAGATACACTCATCAGTGGATGATCACAGCCAACACATTAAGGAGCTCCAATCCCGCTTTGCACATCTGGAACAGGATCTTAAAGTCAGAGCCCACAGAGAAAACTCTCGACCGGCCGCCCTGCAGCCAGACGAGGTCCTGATGCCCCTGAAGCAGGAGCTGCACCACCGCCGGCAGCAGCGAGACGAGATGGACGCAATGCTGTCAGAGACGCAGAGAGAGATGCAGGCTGCAGAGGAAAGGTTGCGGGTACTACTCAATTCAATCAATCAATATCTTTAAATCGCCATAATCATGTTCACACTGCCTTTGTTCAAATGTGTTATTGATCAACAGAAAAGTCTCCTGATAGAACAGAAAGTTACTGAGGCAGAAAACTGAACTTTGATAAATGAACTCAAACAGTCACCACACCACCCACATTTTTCTGTAATTCCTTTTAAGGTTTTCACATCAAAGTGTTTATAGGTCTTAATATTACCTGCAGTGATGTCATTCAGTGGCTAAGTTGCATTATGGGTAATGTAGGAAGTTGAAAAAGCAGTCCACAGGTCTATCATGGCGACTCCTATAACACTGTTGGATTATCAAAATCGATACAGGAGAACATATCACCCTTTTTATTCCACAGATTCTTCTTCCCTTTCAGAACCTGCCAACTAAATTACCCACAATGCATCTTAACCACTGAGTGACATCAATGCAGGGCTGAGTCCAAAACAGAGTCCACCTCTGCTTGTCCCACCATAGTTCCTGATCTCTGAGTTTGATCTGGTATATTGTGGTCGCGATCGGTCTCTGTAGAGACGTGAACAGTCTGATTTCCTGTTTGCTCCGCTTGAGTGTCATTTCATCGTCCTGCAACCTGACACGAGGCAGGAGCAGATGTAAATCAGTCAGACTGGATGGTCGAAAGTGATCCACTGCTCTTCATCCAAATCCTGTGCTTTTTTCTGCAATGCTGACAGAATTTCTGTCTAGTTAAATACATGTTTTAGCAAGAAAGGTGAAAAAAAAAAAGCCTGTCAGAGAACAAAAATGTAGCAAAATTTGAAGGAGCTACCTGTCGCTGCATCTGTATGTGCCACCTTTGATATGGTCATTTTACCAAAGCCTCAGTAATTCTCCAAAGCAGCCACTTGTATTTATTTTAGCAAATGTTCAAATAGACGATCAAAGGGCTAATATGTCTGCTTTCATGTCACCTAATGTCTTCAAGCTGACGTTGCTAATTTAATGATTTTTCTTCATCCTGTAGGTGAGTTTGGAGATGGAGGAGGAGCTGAAGAAGGAGCTGAGACAGTGTAAACTGCAGCAGTTTATCCTGCAGAGCGGCAATCCTCACGCAGACCAGAGCAACTCTCTGCTGGCCTCTGACGGTTTCCTCAGCACTGCTGGTATCATGGAGTAGCAGCAGCCGAGTCTCTGTACGTCATCACATTCTTTAAAGGGATTATTATCAGTAAACAGATAGAAGAAATACCACTGTGTTATATACTCAGGTTAAAGAAAAGCCAGGCTGTCTGGTTTTTAGTAAATGTGGACAGATAACAAAATCAACAGAGGTGACGGAAGAAAAATCCAGTTTAGTTCCATCAGGTGAAAAAAACGGTTCTACCAGTCTGAGGAATTTACTTGCTGTGGAGATCAGATAACGAATGAAAGGAAAGACAGTTGGACAGACAGAAATAGAGAAATATTGTTCAGAAAGATGTAGCTGAGTTAAAAGTATAATCTTTCTTCTGACAGTTGGTGAAAACAAACTCCAATAAACAGAAACTATCATGAATTATTAAACACTGACATTTCCTCTGTTTCTCCTGCAGGACGCCATGAAGTCAAACATGTTCTCTGAAACCTCCAAGACCCGTCCAGACCATCAATACTGTGTGTGTGTGTGTGTGTGTGTGTGTGTGTGTGTGTGTGTGTCCGATCAGCTAATCACTGCCAGATTATCTGTAAAAAAAAATTTCAAGAATGTATTTTATATGAATAAAATAAACAAGTATTGATGCTTCTTTTCTTTTGTGTAATTAATCGCTCACATCCCTTTTACAGACCATAATAATCTTCAAGCTCATTGAAGCAGTTTATCTTGGCTCCAGCAGAGGGCGCTGAAGCTTAATTCATAATGATATAACACATTACTCTGACTCTCAGTGAACTCGTCTGTAGACTGAAGAGGCCTCTGATCCCGACTCTCCCATCATGTTGGGTCGTGTTGTGGTGCGTTAAGTAACAAAGTAATCTCTCTGCGGGTTCAAGATTAGATCACAGCCTCAACATTCAGGCCATCAGGTCTAATCCAATCTAAGCACTAACCACCTCCATCCAAATATACTTGATGTGGCGTCCTCTGTCGACCTGCTGAGAGCGTCGGCATGTTGATGGGATCACAGGTGAGATGGAACCTGCGTCTTCACATGGTGGGCAGTAATCAAGTTCATGTTTTTACTAGCTGTAATTTTATATTTCTTCCATGTCTGATTGTATCGATGTTTGATATCTTTTGAACTAAAATGCACCTATAAATAAAATTAATTATTATCAGAAGTATTATTACTGATTGCAGCTGGATTACAGTGATCAGCAGTTTTGAATGAGTGAGATCCAGAGAAGTGAAGTGACACGATCACGCTGGCAGAATCTGCCCACAGACGGACAGACTGGACTAATGAAGGGAATCATGTCAGAGGCTTTGGAAGCTGCTCAATGTTCAACTTTCTGTGTGTTAAATACCAGAATCTTCTGCACAGCTTCCACACTGGATGTTGAATGTCCAAATCCTGGAAACCAGTTAGCATTTTTACACATCTGGTTCCCTCGTCTCTAAGTTTGTTTAATGTGTTTTAAGTTAAATGTGTGAAATAAGGTGAAAGGTCACCACAGGCTGAACATATTCATGTACTTTGTTCTCCAACATAAATCCATCATTAAATGTCCCACAGTTTAATCATGAAGCTCTTCATGTGTTAAAAACAGTTAGCGGTTGCTAACGAGTGTCTGAATGAGACTACAGAGGTTGTCGGGGACATTAAACGTCCTCACAGCGAACACGGAGACTCATCTGCTCACTAGTCCGTCTTTACAGGCCCACTTTAGTTACACACTGTTCTAACTCTGACTTTACAACGTGTACATTGATCAGTTTATAGAAAACCTGGATAGTAATTGTGCAGTAAGACTCTTTCTCAATCAGTGTGAAATTGAACATCATTAAATTAAACATTTTTGAGTGACACATCAATATACAATAGAGTGGTGTAGTTTGTGGTCCTAAAACCTGGAAATCAGTTAGCGTTTTGCACATCTGGTTCTCTTGTCTAAAAATCAGTGAGTTTTTTAAATGATCTTCTGTTAAATGCCTGAAATAAGCTCTTTGGTTACCGCAGGCTGAAGATATTCACCAGTTTTGTTCTACAACATAAAATGCAAAATTACATGTCTCACAGTTTAATTCTGAAGCTCTTCATGTGTTAGAAACAGTTAGCGGTTGCTAACGAGTGTCTGAATGAGACTACAGAGGTTGTCGGGGACATTAAACGTCCTCACAGCGAACACGGAGACTCATCTACTCACTAGTCCGTCTTTACAGGCCACTTTAGTTACACACTGTTCTAACTCTGACTTTACAACTTGTACATTGATCAGTTTATAGAAAACCTGGATAGTAATTGTGCAGTGAGACTCTTAGTGGTGGTGACGTTTAAGTCATGTGACCGTGATGTCGTCTGTTTGTAGGCTAACATTAGCTTCTTACTGCTACACAGTTAATTTACGCTTTTGAGCCATTTGGTCCGATACATTTTCAGATGAATTAAACTAATCTTTATTAAAGTTAGCCGGCTTGATCAGTGGTCGTCTTCTGCACGCTCTGAGAGCCACACAACACAGAAGTTCTGGGTAATTTTATGGTGCGTTCCAATTTCCGAGTTCCCAGTCGGCACTTTCAACTGGACCGCACCTGAAGTCCTCTGACATCCTCGTTTAAGTTTGATGCACCTCATCGGACCTGACCTTAAAATCCAAGATGGCTGCCTCATAAATCAACACCTGAGAAAGTTGTAAAATATTGTGTATCTGCTGTGACTTCTGTCTTCTTTGTGTCTCATTAAAGAAGTACCTCACATACGTGGACGTGTTGATTCTGTGTTTTTAAGAGCAAAATACTGTGTGACGAGTTTTCAATCAACTGGTTTTGTAAAAAACAGCTAACAGTTTCTAACCCGGCTGGAACTGGAACCAACTTGTTGTACTGGAAAGCAGTCAACTCCGGTAAGACGCTGTTCGCAGCTCCCACTTCTGACTTCCGACTTCCAACTTCCGAGGAATGCACCTTTATACCCGCAAATTGAGCTTCATTAGCTTCTTGTTCCGCTGAGCAGTTTCAACGTGGCCCCGCCTGCGACACGTATAACTGTTGCATTCATTAATGAAATAATTAATCAACGGCTCTTCTAGACTTCCAATTTTATTCAGTCCTCTAAAATATGTATTACCTTTTCTTTCACAAAATAAACTTCTGGGAAAAAAAGTATTCAATTAATTGATAATGACCTTTTTTGGGCTCCAAGTCAAGTTGGCTTCAAAGCCTGGCGCTGTTCCTGCTGGCTTGAGACGGACAGACGGACACATGAATACCTGGCAACATCTCAAAATGGCCTCTGTTCACCAGGAGCACCCACACACACACACACAAACACAGCACGTCATGAGGTATGTTTTATTAGTTTATCTCAACTTCTTTACAGTTTCAGGAGGACTGTGTCTGCCGTCGGCCTCCCATGGAGCTCTAATCTGATCAACTGCAGGTTGAATCTAATTGGATGTAATCTTATCTAATGTGATGTAACTCAATCCAGTGTAATCTAATCCAGTCTGTTTGTGCAGCAGGCAGCTGACTAATGTTTACTGCATCATCATTATCATTCATAAGAAACAAAACAAAACAAAATGATTATCCTTTAATGCACTTTATTTAATGGGGAAGTGACAATTGACACTGATGATAAAAACCCATATTCAAAAACAAAAATACTATCATATCTATTTAATAGTGCAACAAAATTGATTTTAAAATATCCTTGCTTTATACACAACTACAAGACAATTCATATATATGTTGGATTACCACTGCCTATAGAAAATAGTGAGAATAAAAGAGTCAAACTTAAAATAAATCATCTATCCAAAATGATAAATGATACCAATGTATTAAGTTTCGGAATACTCACTCATACTAAATTATTCTCGTTAGATAATTATAAAAATAACATGTGTGAACATCTAAGGATTGTCTTGAAGTAATTCTTTGCAGATGAACAGATAAAAGTGTCGCCCACCTGCTGATATGAGACCCAATGATGGACACGGATCATTAATAAATCTGAGAGCTGAGTGCTGACAGCGTCTAGAAGGTTCAGGTTAGACTGTCATTGAAGGATCATGTCTGTGAGGAACATCTATAAACCTGTCAATAATAAATGTCGGCAAGTTTCTGCAAAATCATAAATAAATTCAAATGATACATTTCTTTATGTTGCAACTTTCCATTTCTTTAGGATACATTTTCTGTTTTTGTCTTTTTCGGTTGATGCACAAAAACCTCTTGATGAGCATCAGGAAAACTTTCTGTTCTGGCTTAAAATTATCTATTTTGTTGTCTTAAACGTAAACAAATTTTAATATTTCCCATATTAATGAGGTAATAATACAAACTTTGTCCATCAGTGAATAAACCAGCTGTTCTCAGAGGTGAATAAGGTCACAGAACACTGTTTGGAGCTAGGAAGGTGGCAGGGTCCGCCACATATAAACAATGTAAAACAGTATAAACTGTGTTGTTCTTTAGGGTCAGTTTGTGTATTCGGTTTATTCAGACATGAAAACAAAGAGTTTTTTTTTAACTAGGTTGTTTAGACAGATCTTAAAACTTCGTCATGCTTGTTAAATGATCTCGTCCTGTCACACTTACAAATGTTGAAACTCAAACTGAGTCATCAGCTTGGCGGCCTCGTCAGCTGTAAGATCACGATGATCCTCTCTGACTCCCAACGTGAAAGTGGGCTTATAAACATGTGATATGATACGTGGTTAATGACACGTATGATTCGTGGTTTGCAGAGATGTTGCCTCCAACATTTCATCCTGGTGTCTTCTTCTCTAAAATTCAATCGAGGATTTGTTCATGTACAACAAGAAAAACAAGATGGATTGGATGGAAGGAACACAAACTCTCAACTTAATGAAAAGCCGTTAAAGATGAGCCGTTATATCATGACGACCCAGAATGAAGCCTCACGATGCTTCTGGTAAACACTCAACAGACCTGGGACTAAACAGGGATGCTGACACAGGGACGAGCTGTTCCCACGATCATCAGATTATCTCGGTCGTAACACCATTAACAGCTTTGTCTATGAGCACAGCGGGTATATAAACTGTGGCAGACTGAGGGAGAACACAGGACAGAGAGACTGCAGAAAGAAAGAGAATCTTCTCTTTGTTTTGCAGATCTTCCTTTGCTCTTCGCTTCCAGCGACTTCTCTTCTCTTCACTGAAACAAACTCCCACCAAACTACAACGCAGGTGAGCACACGACAGCAGACGTACCTGTAGACTGCAGGGTGTTTTATTATACAGGGACATTTCAAACAGCTCAAAGGATTGTTTTCTTTTACATTTCATAATGTGACATGTTGGAAATTATACATGATGACTTACAGCTGATCCTTGTGTGGAGACAGTTTATCAAAAAACAGCCTGCAGCAAGAATATTGAGCATCAAAAGAATGTTAACTGATAAAACAAACACAAAGAACTGAACTGTTATTTATTTCAGCATATTTTCATTTTCAGATCAGCTAACTAACTGCAGCTGCGTTTGTGTCGATTAGAGCTTTTATTGTTTCAGCGACATCATCATTCACTGATGTTTACGTTGTTTTCACTCGTGTTTTTGTCTTTTGTTCAACATTTATTCAGTCAGAAGAAAGTTAGTTATGATATGTTCATCTTCAGTGTTTACATTTTTCTCTCCAGTGATGAGTTCTTATAGTTTTTGGTCCTCGCAGGTTTTTAGTTTCAGTTTCTCTCTAACTTCTCTTCTCAAAGGAAAAAAAAAAGTTGAGAGTTCTTTATCATTTAATAAGATATTGTTCATTGGTGTTTATTTTTGTTTATGTATCTTTGGATTATTTATTTGAAAATCCCAAATCTATTTGATCAAAAAGTTCGGCCAAACATTTAAAAATGTCTCTCTCGTCATATTTTGATGAGGAGATTGATACTAAATCATGACTGTGCATCTTAAATGCAGCTGGAGCAGGAAGGTGATTAAGATTAGCTTAGCATAAGACCGGAAGTAGAAGGAAACAGCTAGCTCGGCACTTTCTATTTATTTGTGTGCCCAACAGTACGACTTAGCTGACATAACTGACCAGTTAGGATCAGAGATCTTATTATGACTAATTATGGAAGCATATGAGCTTAACTATTAACAGTTAGGTAAGGGAATTAGCTGAGGACGGGACCGCAGCCTGGAACAGATAAGCTCGTCTCTAACAAGGACGTTATGGACATATTTCAGTATAGGCGTAGTTGACCTTTCCCTCCTGAGGGCTCACTGAGTAACACAGTACAACTCTCTTCGCCTTCATTAATATTTAACTGGACCACTTAAAATATTTTTATGCAAACAAGAAACATTTTTGTTGGATCCATTTTAGACTCATTGTGTTGAACATTAGCCACTGAGGGGCAATGCCTCTTCTATATCCTCTGTTCATTTTTATTTTCACCTCATGTTTGGATCTTTGTTGGTTTTGCAGACATGAACGCAGCAGCAGCAGCAGCTGAGGGCGCCAAGGCCGCTCCCCCCAAGTTCAAGCAGAAGGAGTCCAGGACGTTCAAGAGCAAGGCTCCCAAAGCTGGACAGAAGGGGTGAGAGTCACATCCTGACAGTAAACATCAGGCTGCTCATCCAACATCTCCAGTCAAACACAATATTTAACATCTGTTTTTATTCCCACGCAGGTTCGACAACGACGTCCCAGGGATGGAGGGTCTCGGAGGTGAGGCTGAACTTGATGTTTAATTTGGAGCTTTGACGTGTTTGAACGCTGCGTCTGGACTCATGTTGTGTTTCTGTCCTGCAGACTCTGCGGTCGTCTGCCCCTGGGAGGCGTTCGGTGACATGGAGCTGAGCGACCTGGCTCAGTTTGGCATCGTCTAGACGTCGTGCCAACTGGACACAGTTTATTCCTGGAGGCTGCGATTCAGCAGCTTTTGTTTTTGTTGCTCTCCTCGTGAGTTGGGGGCTTGGAAACGAGCCCGAGTGACTGATGACCGGAGAGCGATCAGAGCGACCTAAGAAGCTCTTGGACAGCAGCCCCCAAGAATGACTCTTCCTCTGTCCCGGGCCAGTCCACCTCTGCACCTGGAAGTGTTAGCATCTCTCTGAGCTCTGTTTTATCTCTGATTACAGCAGGAAGCCTCGCTTGTGGCCTCGTCGTCCTGTGTAGCCCGGCGCCTGTGTAAAAGTGCAAAACGCTGTACCGCTGCTTGGGTTTCAGTAAAGGATGATCAGCACACAACTGGGATTATAGATTATTGTGATCTATCTATCTATCTATCTATCTATCTATCTATCTATCACACTGTGATTATCTCTGTATAAGTGGTAATAAAGTGTTGTAGTTACATTTTTCTTGTTATTCTCTTTTCATTTCCTCCCTTCTTGTGTGAAATAATAACTAATTCACTCACACTGTCAGTAGAGAAGGTTCATATTTGTACCTTCAGGGGTTCAGCAGCTCAGATTCTGTTAATGTGCAACAGAACATGATCATTTGTGGATCCTTTTTCACATAAACTCAACTGAAAACAGCACAAATATAGAATACTTAATGTTTTACATCATCTAATTCATAGAATTGTTTAAATATTACTTATTCTGAGTTTGATGGCAGCAAAATGTTTTAAACCAGTTTGGACAGGAGCAACTAAAGACTGAGAGAGTTGTGGAAGGATCCAGAAACACCTGAGTGGAAGGTTCCACAGGTGATCAGGTTCAGGGGCAGCAGGTGATGACATCATGACGGGGTATAAAAGGGGGGCATCAACAGACTAGGCAAGGTTCCCCGCCCTGTGAAACACTTGACTCAGCCTGTCGTCTTATCACCTTTAACCTGTTTTGTAATGAATGTTATATGTTGATGTGTTTTCAGATGAAATGATACGTAACTTTATTTTGTTGTTGCTCGTCCAAAGAGACTTTCAGCGTCTCTGTTTGAGCTGAACATTTGGACCCGAGGGATTCATTCACACTTCCATCCAAATCCAAAAATCATTCCATTTGTCTTGATTTCATAAAGAAGGAGCTGCTTCTAACAGGGATGGGCAACTGGCGGAGTCAATTTCCAAATATCAATATTTGGTGTCGACGGGAGGAACATTATGTAAACAATGTGTATCTTGATGGGAGAGATAGGGCTACTTCTCTTCCCCATACCTCCAGCCTCAAAAACACAAAGAACAAACATGTTCTATCCTTTTTAACTCATAGAGAGGCGTTAGTGGAGCCTGTTTCGTATGTCCACGCGTGTTCTCCACGGCCTCTCCATGGAGAACACCGGAGCGCACTACAAGGATGCGAGGATCCTCGATCACGTTCACGGCCAGAGTTTACCTTACACACGGCTCTCCTATTTCCCCTTTCATTGACTCCTCGGCGTGTGTGATTACTCCTTCGAGCCTGCGTTCATCCGCAAAGGGAGCGGCACCGAGTGCGCTGCGTAAATGAAGGCCACGCGTGGCCCAGAAAGCACCTGCCGCAGGAGCTGGAAGACAAACGACTCAGCAAGGTGGAGACACTGCGGGTGGGACGGAGATGTCACTCAGCGGCGACACTGTGAATTGGAGATCTCCATGTCTCCCACTGGGTTGACTTTGTGGCACATTTTTATCGCTGTGCCAACTTGAGCGAGTATTCTCCATCACTGCTGCTGTCTGTCCTCTGCTGCAGCGGCGCAGTTATGCGCGTCTCCGCGTGACACCTCCATCCCGGACGCGTTCAAGTCCAGCAGGCTCCGCAGGTGTTTGATATAGTAA
Organism: Sparus aurata; assembly: GCF_900880675.1. Classification (NCBI taxonomy): domain Eukaryota; kingdom Metazoa; phylum Chordata; class Actinopteri; order Spariformes; family Sparidae; genus Sparus; species Sparus aurata. The sequence goes on along the minus strand of NC_044190.1, from coordinate 39,396,241 downwards.
ATAGCCGCCCGCAGTGTCTCCGACTTGCTGAGTCGTTTGTCTAACACACCTGATTGAATAATCAGCTTGTCATTAAACTCTGCTGACGCCTGATGACGATGCGTTCTTTTGTATCAGGTGTGTTGGAGCGGGGAGACGTTCCTGTTACGACCAGGGCCGAGAGAAAACGCTGCCGCAACATGGAAATGAGTTCTAAAGGTTTCATTTAAAAACACATCTAGTTCACAATCAGACATGCGAGCGTAGAGAGAGAGGCATTAAAGCTCATACAGTAGAAATGTCTGTACAACAATTCCAATTTAATTACAACAAACTGACACTTAATTGACTTGAAATATTGTTTTTAAAACTGAAAAAACATGTGTGATTCATGACACAACTGAAACAGGATCAATACATTATTTGTCTCTCTTCATTCACCACCAGAAGAAGGTTTCCTTAAATAACATCCTATGAGGGAAACTGAAAGAATTTGAATATTTATAATAAAATAATGAGGTAATAATACAAACTCAGAAATATTGATTTTCTCCATCAGTGAATAAACAGCTGGTCTCAGAGGAAATAAGATTACAGGACACTGTTGGAAGGTAGAAACGTAGCAGAGCCCGCCACATATTACTACAGACTGCTCCTTTAAACTACAGTCTGCTCCTTTAAACTACAGTCTGCTCCTTTAAACTACAGTCTGCTCCTTTAAACTACAGACTGCTCCTTTAAACTACAGTCTGCTCCTTTAAACTACAGACTGCTCCTTTAAACTACAGACTGCTCCTTTAAACTACAGACTGCTCCTTTAAACTACAGACTGCTACTTTAAACTACAGTCTGCTCCTTTACTGTAACATTCAGGAGAAGTCTTGTGTTTTTTGTGTGATCTAGCGTCTCCACTGTTTCTGAGTCATCAACACAAATCCCTGGTTCCTTTAATGATACAGTCAGATGTAATATTGGGGAGCTAACGGGCTAACAGCAGCTTCAGTTAGCATCAGCCAGCAACAAATAAAGTGATCTGTCCATCATGAAACTCTCTGAATCACAGACATCAACCAGAAACATTACCTCCATACAGTTTGACCCAGTGTCAGCAGTATAGTTGGTGTTGTGTGACTCAGAGCTGTACAGTGTGACGCACTAACAAACTGAAGTGATCCAGGTGGAACACAGATTGTAGGGAACATTATGACAACGTTCTAATGAGGAAGGCTCGACGGCGGCCTCCCTCAGAGACGTTGTGGATGATGAGAGACGTGCAGGACGGTATATAAATAATGTGTATTAATGTCCGTTTGACTTTCTTTATGAACATGTGAGCACTGTGGGTTATAGAGATGGTTATGACGAGTATTACGAGCGGGTCGCCGACTTTTTAACTGTGGAAATGATTAGCTAGTTAGCTGCTGTGCTAAAATAACTTGCTATCTGTTTGTATTGTGCTGTTTGTAAGTGGTACATATTCTGTTCCTGTCCAGATAACGAAAAACGACACACAAGCCTCCCGATCGTCGAAGGGTGACTTTAACCGGCTACACAAGCTGACACAGAGACACCAAGTCATTGTACTGTCAAAATGATTTTAAAGATGTTAATTTAAGGTCAGATAGTTGCATAATGATGTTGCTTTAATGTCTTCATTCTGGGTGCAAGATGCAAAGAGCAGAAAGGCCTGAGCAGCAAGAAGAAGACAGGACTGTTCATCTAATATAATAACCAAGGAGGAGGACACAGGAAAACAAAGCACAAATATATGGGTGACATCATCATTCAAGGATTTCACATCAGGAAATGAATATAAAGATGTGTTTCTGCAGGTAAAGGATGAGCAGAGTCGCATCAACACAAAGAACTACAGTGTGGATAAAATAAAAACTGTACATGTAACCTACGTGTTGCTCACATGGACCCTGAGGAGCTTACAGGTCGACATGTTGCATCATGGAGACTGTGGTGCTGTTAATGGGATCCTGTAAAGCTGAACTGAGCTCATACAGTTCAGAACATGTTCCTTATTATACAAAGCTCTCAACGTGTGTCAGATCATCACCTGTAATCCTCTGTTTTCTCACCAGGCTGAACCTGCACGACCCCCCGACACACTGCAGGGGATCAATAATCGTATCAGTTTAGTGTCAATTATCAAGATTTAATGTGAGAAACATTATCAAGAGAACAGATCCTGTTCATTTAACATTCTTTAAGCGAGCGGTGAGATCAGTTACATATTGGATATGATTATTTTAAAGGCAAACAGAGCAAAACAAAAAGTCAGTTTGACACTAGACTCTCCCTGATCTTTGACCCAGCAGCTTTAATCCAGAGGCTGGACTCAGAATACCCATCAGCCCTCCTGTTTTGAGGCCACGATGTTTAACGAGCTATTAGTGGGAGGTGGTCCAGGGTATAAAAGCTGGATGATGTCCTGGAGAAGACAGAATAGAGAGACTGCAAGAAGAAAGACGCTCCATCTTTGTCTTGCAGCTGCTTTTTTTGATTCTTCTCTGCAAAGAGAAATTTCTTTGACGTCTCGTCCTCCACAGAAACAAGTAAGTGCACCTTGTAAATGTTCTTTAACAGTGAACTGACTCTTTACTACAGGAGGTTATCATAAAGTGTGTAAATGTGTCTTGTTAAATACTCTTTGGTTTGTACAGTGACATGATATTTCACACTCTTTTGCAAAGTTTGAGCCTTAAATGTTTAAAAACTGCAAAGAAATGACACCACTGATTTAATATATGAGTTAAATATTAATAATTGTTTTTGATTTTTAATCACTTGAGTCAGAAGCTCAGAAATCATGTAAATCACACGACACTGATGTTCTTGTGTTTGGCTTCTTTATCTGCTGCTGTCTGGCCTCATTAATTTCTGATTGCTTTTAATTTTCCTTTAAAATTAAACACACAAGAACATAACTGTTGGTTCTCTGTAACTCGAGCACAAAATGAACGATTTTACTGAATAACTGAAGCAACAGGCATGAAGAATAACTGACAACATCTCTCTATAGAAGCATCAGCGTGAAATTAAATTGTTTCATAACTAATTTAAAGTTCCTTGAAGTTTGTTTGAGTTTTCTAACTGAAAGCAAAACGTCCAAAATAAAATCCGTTGATGAATTTACTAACTCAACAAGTTTAACTACTAAATATTTCCCCCTCAGAACAATGTTTTCCTACTTTAAATGCTATTAAATTGATCATATTTGGCTGTTTTTTGTTACGTAACCTGCAATAAATAGAATAGAAATATCACAATATAGAGTTATTTAATATGATATGAATAGATATATACAATATAATATAAAATAACTGTAAAAACAAATCTAATTTTTATCATTATTATTATTAACATTATTATTATTATTATTATTATTATTGTTATTGTCATTATTTGTAACATTTTATGAGTCTGATAATTAATGATTGACGTGTGAAACTGAAGACGTGCAGCAGGTTGGTCTGGGCCCAGTCGTGACGTAGACTCACCTGAGGTGATCAGGTGTTTCTGGATGTTCAGCTGCTAAATGTGTTGAAAATTATCTTTTGAAAATTAGATTATAATCCCTCGTTGTAATCCGCCCTCGTCCCGGAACGTCAGATAGGATCAATGAGATTTTCTTTCAATCCTCAACCTCACAAACATGTTGTGATCCTGTGACGGCCGACCTCTGACACAAACAGGATTAACATGTCAAATATGGAGAGTGTTTATGACAAGAGAGCAGATAAGAAGGCCGCTGAGATCAAGACGGCCTGTGAAAGGAATTATATAAGACGGAGGCGTGGAAATATGTCTTTGGACAATAAACGTTTTGGCAAACCACAGATATGTTCAAACAATTCCATCTAATTTCATCTAATCACAAAACATCTTATGCTCTAGTTTGGTTTAGGCACAGTCAGGTCAAAAACATTCAGGCCTCATGTGAACACGTTTCACAGAGATAATATAGTCAATACGATATGAAGCCTGTGACACTACAGAATGTGGAGGTATCCTCCAGCATTTATGATGAGTAACAAACATTTTTCTGTCTTTGTGATCAGAAGACTCCAAGATGAACGCTTCAGCAGGTGCAGGCACCAAGGCCGCTCCCCCCAAGTTCAAGCAGAAGGAGGCCAGGCAGTTCAAGAGCAAGGCTCCCAAAGCTGGACAGAAGGGGTGAGAGTCACATCCTCACATTAAACATCAGGCTGCTCATCCAACATCTCCAGTCAAACAGAATATTTAACATCTGCTTTTATTCCCACGCAGGTTCGACAACGACGTCCCAGGGATGGAGGGTCTCGGAGGTGAGGCTGAACTTGATGTTTAATCTGGAGCTTTGACGTGTTTGAACGTTGCGTCTGGACTCATGTTGTGTTTCTGTCCTGCAGACTCTGCGGTCGTCTGCCCCTGGGAGGCGTTCGGTGACATGGAGCTGAGCGACCTGGCTCAGTTTGGAATCGTTTAGTCGTGTTTGTTAGTCGTGAGCTGCCTCCCTGGTCCAGGACAGATGTGGAGAGGAAGATGTTTGAAGATGGAGGAGAGATTTCACAGTGGGACAGATCTCTGCTGGCTCAGGGTGTTTACAGGCTCTCAGTAAAGAAATGTTCTTCATATGTATATATTTATATGTTTTTCTAGGTCCTGGTTAAATACATTTATATCATTTTCCTATAAATTAAAAGTGAACACATCAGAACAGCTCTACATGACTGTGACTACATCACCTGTAACACTGTTGGTACAATAAAAGCAATAATCATATTTGTGTTTCTGCAGCTCATTTAATTCATTTATATTAAGTTACAGGATTTGTATCCTGCATCAACCGGGACATTATTATTGGTATCGATTGGTTTATTAGCAGTGACAGAAAATAACTAAGTACATTAACTCAAGAACTCTACTGAAGTAGAATTTCAGTTTATACTTTCCTGGAGTATTTACATTTCATGCTTCCACACTTCTTTTTGATCCACTACTTCTACATGATAACTTTAGTTACGAGTTACTTTTTTATGAGATACCTCAAAATGTTCATAAAAACACACTGATTAAAACTCAGCTTCTGTGTTACTCAAAATAAAATCTCAGTTTCAGCTCTAGTAGTTTGATTGTTGAAGCATTTTCTCACGTGTCATTTCATCCAATCAGGAGACGTTTCATTACAAATAGATACAGATGGTGTTCATGTTTTTACCTTTTACCCAAAGAAGACCATCTGTGGTTGAATTAATCAGATCAGTCGGATCAACTTCAAATGAAGACAGTCGAGAGCTTGATGTGTTTTTATTTCCTTTATTTTATTTCTGAAGTTACTCAACACTCAAGTCGTTCTCTTCAATAAGTACTTTCACAGGTAGATATTCTTATTACGACCTTTAAGCCATTACACAATTTAGTGAACTCAACTTATCTTTCAAATCAATTTAACATAAATATACAAGTTTTATTCATTTCATGTTGATTAAACTAAATATGTAGTTTTCATTTTCAGACAGATTTAATGTTCTAACTTGAAGTGTGTCCACTTGAAATGATGAGTAGGATGAATGTACTGTACAGAGTTCAATCAACAAATTATACGACCATTTGTATCATATTTGATACATAAGTTTCTGAGACCTCTATCTTATCAACATAATCAACACTTTTCTTAAAAACCTGTTGTATATCACCTGATACATGTATTCTGCCCACTAGTGGATAATCATTCCACTGCAGGCAATAGAAGGACTTTTTTTTGCTTTTTCAAAATGGCCGCTGTCATTAAATCATTCACACACTTTTGGCAGGAAAATCTTTGCTAATTTTCAAGAAGTTACAGTAAGAATAACATTTATATGGTTACTAATTTTTTTAAGTAAATATGTTCTGTATTGAATCAATGCATAATTACTCAACGATTCATTCTTTATATTACAGTTAAACTGTGTTAAAAATGTGTGTATCAAATTCGATACTGCAGGTATATATGGTTCTTTATTCTTGAAAGGTCATGTCACATTTTTGTAATGTAATCTACATCATGCCTACCACAATACATACACACATGCCCGCCGACAGGGGGGACAAACGGGTCTGCTGTCCTGGGCCCAGGGTATGGGGGGGCCCAGAACTGGGCCCTCAATAAATTATGGAATAATTAAAAAAGAATTTAAAACATTTTAAATAGTGGTCAAGAACACCCCCCCAATACAAAAATGGTTTGGCCACTGATCAACGGGGTGGTGCAACATAACCTAACAGACCAGCTCTAATGTTAACGTCCAATAGCTTGTATAAAAGCCCGACACAACACGTTATCTTTGACAGAAACAGTTGAGTTTGGTAGCTCCGTCAGAGAGGATGAGACAGAGAGGAGAGAGCTCCAGCTGCAGTCAGGTGACAGAGAGAGTGATGCGGGAGGGAAGGAGTCAGGTTGCCGGTGAGAGAGACAGAGTTTCCACGGAGTCTTAAAAAGTCTTACATTTGACATTCTCAATTTTAGGCCTTAAAAAGTCTTAAATACGTCTATATTTTGCATATAGGTCTTAAATTACATTTAATTTGGTCTTAAATATGTACGTTCATTTGCCGCGTCCGTCATCGTCTTTTTATGTTTGGAGGAAACCGAGATTCACAGTCAGCTCCGTGTGTTCTTCTGTCTTAAGTATCAGGAACCTAAGTTGCATTTTGCCAACAGCGCGGTCGGAATTTATCGGCGTACACTTCGCCATTTCCGGAAAGATTTAGACAGCATAATCTGCCAGACGACCCTCAGATTCAATAATACCCAGCTGCAGCCACTGCTACCCCCGAAGCCACTACAAACCACGCCTATTACAAACCACGCCCCTACAAACCACGCCCACGCGTTGCTACGGTGGCCGGGGAGGACACAGCAGCAAACCGCCATAAAACACCTAAGAAGATAAAGACGAAGACGAAGAGACGAAGAGGAAGAAGAAGAAGAAGGCGGCGAGACAATGCCGGTTCAGGTGAGACGTGTTTGTATTACTTTTATAGGTGTAAATAGGAGGTGTAAATCTTTTACATTTAATGTCATTTTAACCGTACATTCGCCAACCGCAGTTGCCAGCAGCGCCTGCAGGCAGACATGATAGCGAGTCCGGTTCAGGTCGTTTACATTTTAGGAAGATGTTGACGTTTAATTAATCTTTTGCTAGATAGAAAAAAGCATTAATGACTGTTTTTCAAAGACACCGGACTCTCATTTAACTCAACGTATCAAACTAAATATTTTTAGCAAAAATATATTCTAAGAATAGTTTCGGTGATATGTGTGTTGGTGAAGTTTGATTGGAGTGTGATTTACAGTTACAAAATACGTTTCTTGAAGTGCAGCCTGGTTGCTTTGGAAAGAACAGTAAGGCTATTTCTAGTTGCAGCTGTGTCTTCCTAGTAGACCAATTCAAAGTTGGGTTCCTGATTTGTTATTTAGACACGAACATTAGAAAATACGGTCCTGTGTTTGATCTTGACAAGGGAACAATGCAAAAAGCATAAATTGACCATAATCTGATTTTGTAAACTTTTAAAAGTTATGCTGTAGACATGTAGATTTGAAATGAAATACGTTTTTATTCCTGCTATTGTGCATCAGTAACTTTTGTATGAATTTAATGGCCAGTGGAGCCATGTATTCAGGTGTTTGCAATGAGACAAGTAGGACAGGGCCTTTGTTTTAAAATAAGCTTTGGGTTGAGTCTAGGAAAAGACACCTATCTTGTGAGCCATTCAGTTTTAGCCTTGAGCTCTTACATCAGGTTGGAAACCTGCAGTATTGAATAAATAACAAACAATATAATTGGCTTTAATGCTTTATTCCTTTTATAAAAAGGATGAAGTCAGGAAGTATGAGTTTTAATTGTATTTTATTCTCCTATAGACCAACATCACAACATTTCGAGAGGGCACATGCCCGGAGCCCATTGAATTAGGAGGAGACACTTTTCAATGCCCATTGTGCCAGACAGTAGGGCCATACCATGCCCTTATTCCCCATTTGCAAGGCCACCAGTGGTCAGTCGTTAAATATGGAGGTAAGTCCAACCACGATCATTGATATGATTTTGTTAATGCTATTATCGCTTCCCCTTTTGATCTGATTCTTTGTTAAATATGTTATCGATTTATGGTCAGTATTCTGTGCCGGGAAACTTTACTGTTCTATTGTCACTGTTAATCTTTTGGCGTGCTATATACAGTTTAGAGGCTGCACTGCTCTGCACTTGAGTTCTTCCTTTGTCGATCAGCATCAGATGATATTGGTTCCAAATTCAATTTGTTGTTAATTTTCAACTGGAAGTGTATGTACATATATATATATACATATATATATATATATATATATATATATATACATATACATATACATATATATATATATATATATATATATATATATATATATATATATAATTTTTAGTATATTACGTATTTACAACATATTTTCTTAACATACACCTTTTTAATATCTTCCATATTTGTTTCTGTCATTCTTTCAGGATATAATGTCTACAAATGCCACCTTCATTGTGTGCCTAGCAGCCATTACCATTGCAGCTTCTGTCCGAGAGTTATTGTGAGAAAGGAGCTGTTCTTCAAGCACCTCAAAACTTGCCTAACGGCAGGTACAGCAGTGGCAGTGACCGCACTTCCACCACTAACGCCGGCGGCAATGGCGGATCCACCACTGACACCAGCAGCGCCAGCAGGTCCAAGATTGACGCCAGTGGGTCCATCACTGACGCCGGCGGGTCCATCACTAATTCCGACAAGTTCACCACTGACGTCAGCCGCGCCTGCGGGTCCAACATTGACGCCAGAGGGTCCATCACTAATGCCAGCGGGTTCACTGCTGATGCCAGCAGTGCCGGCGGGTCCATCACTGACGCCAGCAGCACCAGCGGGTCCAACATTGACGCCAGAGGGTCCATCACTAATGCCAGCGGGTTCACCGCTGATGCCAGCAGTGCCGGCGGGTCCATCACTGACGCCAGCAGCACCAGCGGGTTCAACATTGACGCCAGAGGGTCCATCACTAATGCCAGCGGGTTCACCGCTGATGCCAGCAGTGCCGGTGGGTCCATCACTCAAGCCGACGGGTCCATCTCTGACATTGGCAGCGACAGCAGGTCCACCACTGGCGACAAAGGCATCTCAAACTTTATCAAAGAAGATGTCTCCAGCAGCAGCAGTGACAGCCCCCAAAATATTGCTGTCCAAGCGTAGAAATACCACATGTTGTTTTTGCAATTTGGTATTACAGAAGAAGAACCTCAAAGCTCACATTCAGAGACAACACACATCAAAAACACGCGATATAACAGCAAATCGCTATCTACAGTCTATATGTATTGATAAAAAAAGGGGCATTTTTGCAGTTTTAATGACATTCAAAGGTCCTGCCCATTACATTCATGTCCAAAAGTGTACCTGGGGTGAGAAGCCACAGATTACCTGTCAGTTGGACACATGCAACAGGCTATATGAGTATGCACGCAGAAGTGGGCAAGTAGGTTTTGACTGCCAGCATATTCAGTCATTGGTGTACAGTCCTGTAGCCACCAATTTACCTGTTGCCATCGATGAAGAGATTCTGACAGATATGGTAATCAACAAATGGTTCAGCAAGGACACAGAGCGAGATTGTTTAAAAAGGAAGCTGGCTGCTGATGCAGAAGGTGCGCCACTGAGCTTTGAAGTAAATCTCAGGCAAGAACAAAGACAGTACTTTTTTTCGGTGTTTGAGCCACACATCTCCTCATACTGTAGATTTGGAAGGCTCATGGTCCACTACAATGGTGTCAATAATACCTGGCATTGCCCTTGCGCAAAGGCTCGAAAATCCTGCCCACACAAAGCCATAGCAAAGTGGCACCTGCACCAGCTAAAACCTGAGATCTTCACAAATCCGGAAAGCTGTCATGAAGACCCCCCTGAGACATTTTCAGTTGAGAGAGATCCTGCAGTCAATACACAAGCAGGAAACTGCTCCCTGTATCCCCCAGAGGGGGAAGCACTGGTGGAAATGGTGGAGTACCTTATTTCACACAAGGCCCTGCCAACAAATCTCCCAAGAGACCTGACATTGTTAAGATCGTCATCAGATATGTCTAGGAAGTTGGTACCACGCGAGAACTATTGCCACAAGTGTCCAGGCAAAGTTCCTCTTTCAGAACCGATTGTCATATCGAACAAAGCCAAGATTGTCACAATCGCTGAAGTTGTGGAGGGTAGGTTGCAGTCCATGATAGCAATTGCAGTTGTTGTTGTTTTAATTTCATGTATGATGAATATAGTCAGTCATTCTATAATTCTGAAAATATTGACTTTTCTTTGCTTTTTTTAAGGTGTAACAACATATTGTAAAAAATGTGCTGCATGTGGCACATTTTACCGTTACCAGGAGTGGGCAGAGGGGCTACATAACTTCAATGATCGTGTCATTTTGACACATCATTTCTGTCTGTTTCTGAGGAACTCCATACAGGTACGTGTGTGTGTGTGTGTGTGTGTGTGTGTGTGTGTGTGTGTGTGTGTGTGTGTGTGCGCGCGCAGTTACAGGAGGAACCTGGAGAAGCGCCTCACAGGGAACAACGCCAGAGAGGTCTGGAGAGGCCTGAAAACCATCTCCGGCCGCAGATGAAGGACAGAGTGGGAGGGGCCCTGAATCTGGAGACCAGGACTGGGCAAACAAGTTGAATCTGTTTAACAGATTTGACTGTGCCACATCTCCCTCCCCCACCCACCAGAGCTCAGACCTTACTGTGCTGTCACACCACCACCCCGCCTCTCCCCCCAGTTCACCTCTGTCACCCCCACGCCACACCATCCCCCTTCACTCCCTGCCTGGTCAACCCACACACCCCACCCCCGACCTCTCTCAACATGAGTCACTCACATGGTCCCACCAACCCCCCTCAGCCTTTACATAACAGCTGATCAGATGAGGAGGGAGCTGAGGAGGGCTTCTGGCCCTGATGGCATCAACTCCAGACTGCTGAAGGACTGTGCAAATCAGCTCCGTGGAGTACTCCTGCACATCATCAATCTGAGACTCAGTCTGGAGAGAGTTCCACTCCTGTGGAAAACATTGTGTGTGGTTCCTGTCCCAAAGACTGCGCACCCCAGGGAGCCCAACCACTTCAGGCCAGTGGCTTTGACCTCCCACCTGATGAAGACCATGGAGAGGATCGCTCTCAACCACCTTCATCACCTGGTGAACAGCGAGATGGACCCTCTGCAGTCTGTGTATTGACCTGGCACTGGTGTGGATGACGCTGTCATCTACCTGCTGCACAGGTCACTTTCGCACCTGGAGAGCACTGGGAGCACTGTGAGAGTCATGTTTTGTGACTTCTCTAGTGCTTTCACCACAATACAGCCATCACTGCTCAGGGGGAAGCTGGAAGGAGCGGGAGTCGACTGCCACCTGGCTGCATGGACCACCGACTACCTCACAAACAGACCGCAGTATGTGAGGCTCTGCGACTGTGTGTCTGATGTGGTAGTCTGCAGCACAGGAGCTCCACAGGGTACAGTGCTCTCTCCTTCCTCTTCACACTCTACACATCAGACTTCAGCTACAACACGGACAGCTGCCACCTCCAGAAGTTCTCTGACGACACAGCCATTGTGGCACGTGTGACAGAGGGGAACGATCTGGAGTTCAGGAAGGTCATCAACAACTCTGTGAACGGAACCACCTGCGCATCAACGCTAGCAAGACAAAGGAGGTGGTGATCGATTTCTGGAGGAAGGCTCCTCAAACTGCACTGTTGAACATCCAGGGTTTGGACATCGAGATCGTGGAGGAGTACAAATACCTGGGTGTTCACATAAACAACAAACTGGACTGAACACGCAACACAGATGTCCTGTACAAGAAGGGCCAAAGTCGTCTCCATCTTCTGAGGAGGCTGAGGTCCTTTGGAGTGTGCAGGTCACTGTTAAAATTTGTTTATGACTCTGTGGTTGCATCAGCAATCCTCTATGCTGTGGTCTGCTGGGGCTGTGGAAGCTCAAAGAGGGACAGGAAGAGACTCAACAAGCTGGTGGAAAGGCCTGGCTCAGTCTTGGACTGTCCTCTGGACTCCATTGAGGAGGTGGGTGAGAGGAGGATGTTAGCCAAGCTGACATCAATTATGGACAACCCCTCTCACCCACTACATGAGACTGTGGGGGCTTTAAGCAGCTCCTTCAGCAACAGACTGCTTCACCCACGGTGTAAAAAGGACCGCTACCGCAGGTTGTTCATTCCAACCGCTGTCAGACTGTTTAACACCAGTAACTCTTAATGTAGCACAATAAGCACCTGCTTCTCTTGCACTATTTTACATTTTGTACCTCCGCCACCTTGTGCAATTATACTGTGCAATAATACTATAATAAAATCTGGTTTTCTTGTTTATATTCATATTTATACAAATACACTGAGTCTGTTTATTCTTAAACACTGTATTTAATTTCGACACTTTATCTATATGTATATAATGCATATTTCGCATCCTGTGTATATACAATTCACATAACGTATTGTCCGTTATATATTTTATTTCTATTTTAATTTGTTTACTTTATTTTTTCTCTCTTATTCAAATCTTTCTTAATATTTCGTTAGTATTGTCCTTATTGTATGTCTGTATGTCTGTCCACCTTGCTATTGTGACATGTAAATTTCCCACGTGGGATAAAATAAAAGTCTAAAGTCTAAAGTCTGCATATTTTATATATAAATAATTATAGTTTTGTTTTGGGTTCTTTTCCAGTAGATACAATCAACGTGTATAGTCATCTCAAAGATGACAAAGATAAATTGTCATAGCAAAGGGTCTGATTACTACTTTCCTTTTTTGATTAATATGCATTTAGAGGTATGAAGTGTAGATTGATTAGGTCAAGATTTAATTAAAAATGTTTTAGCAAAAGGCTGCAACATAACACAATGTGAAAAAAAATGAATTGATTTTCTGAACCCACTTTATCTGATAGCTTTATATTCACACCCATTTCTAGAATCATACAGCTGTCGCAAGAGTGGTTGAGGCTTTGCAGAATACAAACAATCAAAAGTATCCAGAGCCTGATTTGATTCTTCATGGGTACCTTCATTTTGAAGCCCTGTCATCCCACAAATATGACTTCTCGTGTGTAAACTGCGGAGATCACCCCCCTGTTGTGATTATGGACCTGCACAAGAAGGGAGTATTCAGTATGCCAAGTGTGTACCTTTTTCTATTCATGTTTTTCAGAAATGGGACTGCCTCTTACAATCGCCACTAATTGTTTGTGTTTTGATATTCAGTGTGTGACCTCCAAGAACCACCACCTGAATTTGATGGCCAGGTGGACGTTGATGACTTCTGGCATTCTGTTGGCCAAGAAATTCTTTGTCGAGGCTTTGTGAAGAGTAGGTGAAGATTTTCAACTTTGAATAATTGAAAGGGAATGGTTGATGTTGGGTTTCAGTGGGAGAAAGGATTCCACAAGTGATCCAAACACTTTCAGGGGAGGAAAAAAATTGCATAGGTGGAAGTAGCAGGACTCCAGAAAATAAATTCTAAGACTTAAAGCTCAGTTACATTTTTTAAAAATGTTTTTGACTAATGCGTTTCGGCAGAGTGCCTTCATTAGAGATTCATCCTCTAATGTTGCTCTGTGGCTTGACATTATACATACTGAAAGGAGATTACATAAAGTACCCTATAAGCCCCCTTTGCCGAGGTGGAATCTAATAAATTCCTTTGGCTATATCTTAATTGCATTTGGCTAAGTCAAAATGTATGACAAACTGCAATGTTGGACTGTCTTGGGCTTGGCTCATTTTTAAGTGGGATCAAATAATATGTCGGTGCTATTGGCCTTCAGGAATTGAATGAAACAAAGGAAGGTAAGGGGTGTTCTTTTTAGCAACTGTAATGGGAGGTAACAGTCTCATGTATTGAAAATCATCATCATTTAAAGGGTGCTCTGTGCCAGATGTATCTAACTGCATACATTGATATTTCTTAAATGAGCAAAGCTAAGGAGTCCATGTGTTTTTTGTGTGGTTGTTCCTTCTCTAGGTAATGCTACAAATCCATGCGTGATATCGCCATCGTACCATAAATGGGCACCTTGGATTGGACCAAACACAAGGGCAAGCAATGTCTTATTAAACACGGAATACCAGAAGGGTCAAGGCAGCAAGCGGGCAAACCCTGCAGATGAAGCTGAGATGGATATATCCGAGGACAGATTGATAAACGAAATCATGAACTTGAAGGTGAGATTAGCAGTGATGTTTTGGATTACAGCCGGCAACGTACAGAATAATTACGCCAGAGTCAGGGTGTAATGTGTTGTACTAATGGTGTACCTGCACAGTACATACCAATACATATCTGTAGGTACAGGGGAACAAGATGTTAATTTATGATATAAAGGGATAACAAATCAGGAATTCACAAGGTACTTGTACTGTAGTCATCATTTAACTACCGGGTATCTATTTTATCATTACAGTGTATATATGACCTACTGAGCAATAATCTGGCACTTTAGGAAGTATTAGGAATCATTTAGGCTGTTGTCAATACCAGGTACATATTCTATAAGTAAGGGGTATGCAGGCTGTAATCCAAAGCATTACCAGATTAGTTTCAGATTTTACCCTGAAATGGTCACATTTATTACGTGCATATTTGTGCATAACATAAGCATTACTTTGAATGTAATTAATGCTAGCATTTCACATTAAAGCTTATGTGGCTGTTCAAATATTTGCCCATGTTTTTACAGGTTGACGCTGTGCGAAACCTGGTCAAACAGTGTGGCCTTGAGTCAACGGGTTCCAAAATGGATCTTATCATCCGGTTGAGAGACCAGATGAAAAGCCGCAGTGCTTTTGACAAGGTCTTTCAGAAAGTATGGGGTGCATCTGGTAAGTTTATCTAAACACAACAATACAAATCTGAGATTTTTGCTGACAATTACATTTATTTAAAATAACGCATCTGTAACACTATCTAAGTGAAACATGATTTAAACCAAACACTTCTAAATATTTGTCCATCTCAATTTTTTCTTTTCTTTGTTTCTTGTTAAGGTGGCTGGGCAGTGATAATGTGCCCCTGTGGAATCATAAATTCGATTAAGTTCAATGTGAGGGCTGAAAGTCCACGGGACTACTGCGATTTGTTGCTATCATTTAAGCAATTTCCTAACGTAGTCATTTATGATTTTGCTAGAGGTTTGGCCACACACACAAACCTGCGTGAACCATTAAAAATGCCTTTTAGGCCAAATGAAGGCAGACTTGCTGATGCCACGCCCGAAAACCTTCAGTCTGCACAGAGGGGTCATCTGAAAGTAAACCTGCCATGGCTAAAGGTGAAAAAGGAGCATGCAGACAGCAACGCACACCCCTCTACAGGTTCAGCTGAACACTATGCTCTCTATGATATTTTCCATGAGGCCAACACCAGGGATGAAAAAGACTGCTTGAGGAAAATTGCTCTGGTACCTGAACTGCATGGCTGGGTGAATTCTCAGGTAGCAGAGCAGTTGTTCTCCAAAATGAGAAAGAACAACTACTTTCTGAATATGATGTCTCCGGGGAGCCATATTTTTCTCATGCGTTCCATCATTCACCATCACAACACCATATTAAATGAGAAGACCCTGGCTGACATTCATAAAATCTCATCAGCAGACATCACACTGGATTCATCTGGAAAGGCCATAATGGGTTTGTAATATATTTTTTAAAGATAAGGTAATAATGTATTGTATGCACTGCTAAATTAATGTTTAAATTATTTCATTTTCTAGCAAATGCCCTTTTTCTGAGCGGAACTTCCCTCCCAGCACATCCCAAAGGTAATTTTTGGAATGCCATCTATATAATTGATTTTGTTAGACAAACGTGTCTCGTGAACAAGGCATGATGATGTTATACCTTTTACTACAGTGCAATTGGACCCAGCAAACACTGACCAGTGTTCAGGGAAATGTGAGGCCATGACAGTAATTTCATCACTAAAACCCTGCAGAGCCTCATGGAGTGTAAAGGGTCATCATCCACTTCAGGATCAGCTGGTAAACAGATATTTCTGCATACTGTCATTATTGTTAACAACTTTCTTTTTGATAAATTGTTAATGTCCATGCTTTTTTTTTCGTTTCCTGTTTATTTATACCTGTGACCTTAGATCAGTTATGTCCTGGATGTTACGAGACCTGGAAATGAGCTCATCATCAAAGACGGACCAACTTGCCTTTCCAGAAGTGACATGTTGACCCTGGGACTTCAGAGAGAAATGGACTCAATGGTACCTAACAACTGTACATTTTACTGATGAAAGCATGTTTTCATGTTTTCAAAATCATTAATAATTCATTGTATGATGTTGTTTTTAAACTACATCAACAGGTAGGGAATGGGTGCCTCAGGCTGGTCCGGGAGATGGCAAATATGCAGGTTGGTTTAAAAAATATATATGTAAGACGTTTAATACTGACCAAGATTAAGTGACTAGATGAAAAGGGAATTTCTAGGCTTGCATGCATTACATAGATGTATTGATAGGTGACACTGAGCCATATGCTTTACCATTTTCTAGCACTTACAAAATCTTGGTATGCTTTCAATCTACAGGGAAGGGATGTTTTTGTTGCAGACCTGCATGTCACTCCAACATGGCTCCCTCCCACCAACTGCGATCCCCTGCTCCATTTCCCAGTAATTAAGCTACATAAATAGTCATTTTGTGAAAAGTTTTTGCTTGTCCTAAATACTATGCATCAAGGATAATTTAATGCAAGGATAATTCAAACACTAAGCTAATTAAAATGTCTCTTAGCCTTGCAACACTATTATGTCTAACAAATCACTACTGAATATCAGTTTTAATAAATCAGCTAATTTTTTTAACAGAAAGATGCTGACCAGAAAGATGCCCTCATCATCCCCCTGTGGATTCCAGGACATTTCCTCCTGAGTGTAAAGACATTATACAATTTGAGATACTGTATACAGAACATCATTTTGTGAGCGGCATACAATGTCGGCACAACATTTGAAGACTTAGTCGTGGATGATGATGTCTGTGTTTTAACCTTCAAGTCATTTGTGAGTTTGCTGTGGCTTTTTGCTTATTGTACAGACTGTCTATTTTCTCTAGGTAATGAGGCCACTCCAGAAAGAAATTTTCTTTCTGGATTCCCATTATTTCAGAAGAGCAGATGGTTTCTCCAGTCAGGCCTACAGGAATCTGTTGAGGTTGCTAGTGTTGTGTGTTCTGGCGGTCACGTTACCCTGACCTGCCAATGTTTCGAAAAATTTCCAAACATACAAGTTCAATCAGGAGGTAATGTGACATTAAATGCACCAAGCACTGAAAGATTGTTACAGGGTCAGGCAAGATTTGCTTCTAGAGAGCTGAAATGGACTCAAATAGACAAATTGTCAGTGCAGTCAAAAGGAAAGGGGGACAGAAAAAAAATCCTCCTTGTTGAACTTTAGGAAATTATCAATATTTACCTATTTGCATGGTCCAGTTCTTGGACATGTTCCCTCTTCTGTGGATTACAGATTTTGATACTGTTCAAATTGTGACATACCATCAGTTTTTGTTTTTTCTCCCTAACAGAATCTTAGCGGTGTATACTTTTTATGTATTACATTGCTGTGTTTTTTGTTACCCAGAGTTGTTGCCCAGCAGATTGCTGTGGGAACCTGGACGGAGAAGACTGCTCTGGATTTGGAGGTATTGCCTGCAATACCACTATCAAATTGATGTGTAATTATCTACTATTTGTTAACTGTAACTGTCCGTCATACAGGGTGTTCCTAAGCAGACACATGGCAATGATTGTGGTGTCTTCATGATTATGGTGAGTGAGGGTAATGACATATAAAGTAATGTGGCACATGATTGTTTTTTTTTTCTTTCTTTTTTTGATAGTTATTTTTAATTGCAGCTTTAAGCTAAGAATTATTTCACTCTTAAGTCAATTCTTAGGAGTAATTCTGAGCAGCTTGATAAATACGGGTCCAGGTAAATACAAGTTCATCAAATTTTGTTCCAGATATAGAAGTAGTGATTTATATATAACAATACATTGGATGATATGTAGTATTTTCCATGGCTCCAATACAATTCAAGGACAATGTTTGGCTCATGTACAGCAATACAACACAATTTAATGACCTGAAATCAATACAGTAACTTTTTTGAAAAAAAAATTAACCAGTGTTACTATGAAGTAAATAAACTGATTGTTGACAGTGCTCTGCTTTCTGTCTTTGCAGTATGTCATGTCTTTTTGTAATGTACAGTTTATTGTTATGACAACAATATCCTCATCTGCACTACATATTTCAGTGTAAATGTGTGCCCACTTTTTCACTGAGTAGTCAGCTGTCCATTATTACCTGTGTCTTACATATGTTGATTTATATAATTTATCATCACTACAGTATGCCTGGTACATTGCCATGGATGCTTCCTTTGACTTCAGTGTTGTAAGTATCCTAAAAAATTGAAAAAATTATATAACTACATTTTTCATACTATAAAAAATGTATCTTTATTAAGTAACTGTGCTCTTTATTAGGATGACATGTGTCTTCTGAGAAGATGGTGGTGTATTGTCCTACTAGAAAACCTTGGGCTGGAAGGGTACGCTGCAGGACTTTTCTGAAAGATAACTCAATTTTTAATTTAATTATTAAGAACACTTTATGGTGACACTTATCTCTTGATTCTGGGTCATGGAAATGTATGTTAATTACAGGTACGGAAGGAAGTTTTCCCATTTTACAGAAGAAGGAAAGGCAACCCTTCGTGACAATGTACCACCTGTATTCAGGATCACACGAAAAAGAAAACACAATAGCAGCACCATGGTCAGTGAAGACCTGAGACAGTATCCATCATTCCTGCCTGTTTAAAAATAGGTCACCACTCAAACAGCTATTAAATGAACATTTGTAGCAGAAGATGCAATATGTTTTCGATGGTACTGTGTTGTTATACAGTTACATTCAAAATGATTGCACCCACATTGCAAAATTGATGTATTCGAAAAATAAACATTTCTGACATGCACTTAAACGTCACCATTGACAAATCTTTAGCCAGTGCAGTTATTTGAAGTAATATCTAAAGCGCACCTGATATAACTATTAAAGCTATTGATAAATTGCATCAGGTGTACAACACCAGTTTTGCAAATGTGTACTCCTTCTGGGAGATTCCATTGCGGGGATTGAATGATTTTGAGACAGCAGTAGTCATAAAACGTGGGATTTTGTGTCAAATTTTGAAAAATCCGCAATTATCATTTGTTGTCTTGAGCTTTTCCAATGTTTTTTGTTGATTTGTTTATTGTAACAAATAGAAAGTTTGTAGATTATGTCAATAAACCTAATTTGCAATGGGGGTGCAATAATTTCAAGTGCAAACGTCAA
Organism: Sparus aurata; assembly: GCF_900880675.1. Lineage (NCBI taxonomy): Eukaryota > Metazoa > Chordata > Actinopteri > Spariformes > Sparidae > Sparus > Sparus aurata. The sequence goes on along the minus strand of NC_044190.1, from coordinate 39,376,791 downwards.
TCCTCCCTGGATCCCCATAAAACGAACTGACATAATTATGGTTTGCTTTCTGCAGAGTCCACAGGACACCGACCCTGCCACCGACCACATTTACACTAAGAGGCCTTACAGCTTTCCACTCAGAGAGCAGGTTAATGTGAGTGAAGATTATTGTATGAGAAATCATATCTAGTGTTTACAGCTGTGCACTAAGTCATGTCTTTGTGTGTCTTGATTAAGGACAATAATGACAGCATGGACCAACATGCTGTCATCACAAACGGAGATGTTGGTATCCTGAGTGAGGATGCATCTTTCCACAGGCTTGTGGTAAGGACATGCAAAGGATCAACAAACAACAAATCTTATTTAATATACTTAACCAGAATAATTATTTTCAACATCTGAATGCTGTTTAATCAAATTTTAGGAAAGGGCTCAGCAAGCTGAACACCAAAGAAGAGTCACTAGTGACCTTCTCGTGAAGTTCATCACTCAGGATAAAGGCCTGCTGCAACATCTTGAAGTGAGTTTGAAAATGGAATTTGAGTCACATACTGTAACTAATTTTGATCAAAACATGATAAGTGAATGATTTAAGTGAAACATTTTCTGTTAGCCTAGTGTTTCTACATTTATTTTGTGCATCCTCCCAAAAAAAAAATATTTTTACAGGCGGTCATCGCAGGAAAAGTTGCATCCACCTGGGCAGCATCAAAGGGCAGGGTAATAATTTTCTTTGAGGAGGATGAGCAGCTGGACAGAGTGCTGGGCTTCTTGACAAGCCTGGCTGAAGCACAGACATCCAGGTGTCACAATCACGTGGCATTCGTTATGGATGTGCTTCTGCCAGAGGTAAATTATGAAACTTTTTTTATTTATCTGATTAACATATGTTGTATTATTATTGTTATTATTATTATTATTATTGACAGTCTTTAAATTATGGTTAATATCTTGTTAACTGCAACATGACAGACTACTTGTCTAAATGAAAGATGTCCTTTTGTTTACCTCATGACACAGGCAACTGTCCACGCCCTTGCAGCTGTCCATGCATTTTCTATTGACAGAGCCATGGAAATGTATAAATGTGGACTGCAGTATGACTTGAGGTATGCTACATACATAAGGAGAGTGCTAATACCTATAAGTATTGTTTTTTACAGTGACAGCCTCTCAGTGTGAATTTCCTTTTACTAATTGCTATTTTCTTCCATTTTGTCTCATCAGTGAGAAACAGCTGTTGGCTCATTACATGGAAAAAAACATGAGCAAGGAGGCACTACAAAAACTACAAAAATACGCTGAAAAACTCAGAAGAGCTCTTGACTCTGAGGAGTTTTTGAAGAGGCTGTAGAATCCATGTATGTAGGATGAATAAAAAAAGTCTGAAGTCTAGAATCATAAATATGTTGTTGAGGTGAGCGTGGTGGGGGCACGGCTGCAGGGGAGAGAGACAGAGGTGGCACCCAGTTACTAATCACTCACTCCCTTTGAATGCATTAGCGGCTCGACCTCAGATGGCAGAGGCGTGAGAGATGCACCGGAGAGCAGACTGAGAGTTGGGGAGCAGTAAAGGAGCAGGAGAACAGGAGCAAAAGACGAGATGCACAAGCCGCGTTCGGCCCTGGGCTGCATGGTTGCAATAATACCGGCTGCATGGTTGCAATAATACCCAATTCCATGATTGTGTTGTGTTAAAAAAAAAACAGAACCCTAAACCCCAGTACTGTGTGTGTGTGGTTTGTACATTAAGAACTCACGGTATCCTGGAAGAGGGTTACATATGTGAAATGAGAACGTTTTCTTCCCAATAAAAGTTGTTTCGGGCTGTTTCATTTGTCTCAACTTTTGTATTTAAAGTACATATTTTAATGACTTGTGTATAGTCATATTTGTAAATGAATACATTTTATTTGTGTCAAAGGGCCAGCAATCTTTTCTGTTCAAATCATCACCTTAGAGTGATATTTGTGGCATCTGATGTAGTAGACCAAGCTCTGTGACAATGTGGCTCATAGAAAAACGGCTGGTGGAAACAACCTATTATAATAGAAATAAGTATTATTAATTATTATTATTGTAAATATTTAATTTTATTGAGTTTAAAATAACCTTGCGCACATACATTAGTCACATATATACAGAGTTCATACACATTTTTCAAGGTCAAATTCAAGCACTTTTCAGGGTCATTTTAAAGATTTTCCAGCACCTTATTGCTGGGGTAAAATACTTTTCTACGGGAATATATAAACTCATTTTTTCTTCACTTTTTATCACAATAATGTACATTATATTATGCTGTAAACATCTAAAATTATGTTTCATAATAGCAAAAACTTTTAATTATTTATCCAGTCTGATCCCAATTTTTTGAAAGACACAGAGTTATAATGTCAAGCACTTTCAAGCACTTAAACTAAAATCCAAGTACTTTTCAGACCTTGAAAACACAACATTGAAATTCAAGTACTTTCAAGGATTTCAAGCACCCGTACGAACCCTGTATATATCTTAAAACATAAAAAGATGCATGCACCAGATTTAGCAGTGCTATATAATCTTTTTAATTACATTAGTTTCTATTTTTGTATTGATTTATTGTTTCAAGCAAATTGTTTGCATTGACAGGCATTTAATGTTCTGAATCAACCGTTAAAGTTGTTAAAAATGATCTGGTTATTGCTTCGTTTCCTTTGTGTTTGCTTTCTAAGTGCTCTGGGCCTCCACAGCCACCGTAGTGTCGTGTGGGCGTGTTTTGTAGGGGGCGTGTTTTGTAATGGGCGTGGTTTGTAGCGGCTCTGGCTTGGCTGCGGCTGCAGCTAGACCCTTCTCCTCAGATTGGGCACACTCGGTGTGAAAGCGCAGGTGTCACACAAAATCAGAAAAACACCAGTTAGCTTCTAAAAGTCTCCAGCGAAGTCACGTAATTACACATTTCTGTACGCCTTTGTCACCAGTTCCCGGTGTTGTGTGTGTGTGTGTGTGTGTGTGTGTGTGCGCGCACAAGGGTTATTATAGTTAACTAAAATTAAATTCCTAGATAAAAACTAAACTAAAACTACTTAAATCACTTGTAAACTAATTAAAACTAAAATGAAAAACTAAATTAAAATAAAAACAAATGAAAATGTTCAAACTATAATAACCCTGACACACACACACACACACACACACACACACACTCACTCCATTCTTCATTTTTTGAGCTGCTCTGTGAATGGCAATAAAATGAAGTTATTTTTTAAAGTAATTCTGGGACAGCATTTTTCTGTACTTTTTCATACTTTGTGTAGGTTTTAAATTTAGTTCAAAATGGACTGATCACACATTTAATTTCAGCCAGAGCAGAGGATAGGAAGAGCAAGGGAAAAGGAGAGATTTCGGCGCAAGGGCCCATCTAATATTATCTTGTCCGGGGCCCAGGCAAGACTGTCAGCTGGCCTGCACACACACACTATTATGCAAGCACTGCACCAGCAATCACCTCTCACATGTCTACTGTGAAGGTGTAAGGTGCATTTTTGCCTGAACAAGGACAGAAACTGTTTATGTGACAACCACAAAGTGAAAGAAATAGGCTGTGAAAAGTTTTATGTATAAAAAAACATATATTGTATATTTTCAAAATGTTATTTGCATAATTGGTTTTGTATCTAAAATCAAGACTGTTATGAGGAAAAAGTTGCCAAAAATGTCCAATGTGTCAAATGTGATACAAAAAATATCTCATAAACAAAATGATATGTCAATTTTTTTTAACTGATTTTGTTAAAAGGTTTTATAAACATCTCAGTTCCCAAAAATTAGAATTTTCTGGCAATTTTTTTGATGTGTCAGGCTTTATAGAGATAAGTTCCTACAGAAACATCTTTAGCACATTGGCAGACTTCCCAGCATGCACTGTTTGACAGTTCAAGCTGTCGTGATACATACTTTGACAACAACAACATCAATGATGAAATCTTTCTGATTTTTTTTTTACACATTTATGATGAATCAGGGTTTTTTTTTTTTCACAAAATGGTTTGTAGTTTGTTGGAGCAGAATCTCAGCTGTGTACGAGCAGATAACGACTGATCTCCTGATTGATGATGATCATGTGAACTGAACTCATCATGAGCAGTGACAGCCTCTGAGGCTGAACACACACAGGAAGGAGCGCCGCCTGAACACACTCAAACATTTACAGAACAACAAGGAGAAGGCAAAGTACCGCCCACAATGTTTGATTGACAGGTGATCTGTATGCAGTGAAGAAATGACACAACAATCAGCTCTCAGCAACAATGATGGAAACACAACAAGTCTGAAGAAATGAAACACAGAATTTAACCCTCTGACCCTGAAATGACTTCAGTCTATCTGAGTCTACAGAACTCAGCAGAAGCTTCATCACTGACAAAAACTCCAGCATAGAGAGGCTGAGTGAATGTGGTCTGGACTCTGTGGAGGAGAGTCATGGTGTCAGTGACGCTGTAGAAGGACAGAATACCTGCACTGTGATCCAGGTACACTCCAACTCTGGAGGACAGAGGACCTGAGACAGGAGTGTAGACACCGTTGTAATCAAATTCAAAATTGTTTCTGTCACAATCTAACGCCCAAGATTTGTCATTTTGTCCAAATGCACATTCCTTTGAGTTCCCTGCTCTCCTGATATTCTTGTATGCGACTGCTATATAAACTTGTCCTCGTCTCCGCTTCACCTCCCAGTAACAACGTCCAGTCAGACTCTCTTTACTCAGGACCTGAACCCAGTAAGTGAATCTGTCTGGATGACTAGAATAAGACTGATGTTGTCTTGTGTCTGTTGCTTTTCTGTTCCCCTCAGATAATAACAGCCATTTGTGTGCTGTGTTTGGATCCAGTGTGATTTGACGTGAATATCTTAAGAAGTCAGTTCTGGTCTTGGGTTCTGGTTGTGGCAGTAAAACATCCACTTCAGTCTCTGTCAGTGAGACGTTTGTCTGTTTCTGTCTCAGGACGTCCTGTAGTTTGTCTCTGAGCTCTGACACAGCTGCTGTCACATCCTCAAAGTACTTGAGAGGACGGATCTTGATGCTGGATGAGTGTGTAGACTCACTGAGTGCTGACAGTGAGGGGTAGTTGTGTAGAAACTGGTTGTGATCCTCTGTGTGTGAGAGCTTCTTCAGCTCAGCGTCTTTCCTCTTCAGCTCAGTGATCTCCTGCTCCAGCTTCTCCTGAAGCTCTTTGACTCGACTCACTTCAGTTTCCTGCTGGGATCTGACCTGCTGCTTCACATCAGAGCGTCTTTCCTCCATGAGACGGATCAGCTGGGTGAAGATCTTCTCACTGTGCTCCACTGCTTTATCAGCAGAGTGATTGATGGCCTCCACCTCCTGTTGAAGCAGCTTCACATCTTCCTCTCTGTCCTGGATTCTCTGCTGGATGTTGTGTCGACTCTCCTCCAGCTCTCTCTGCCTCTCAGTCCTCTCTGCTGCAGCTGACACTGTGTCGTGGCCTTTATGTTCGTCCATGGAGCACAAAATACAGATACACTGCTGATCAGTACGGCAGTAAATCTTCAGTACCTCATCATGACGAGAGCAGATGTTCTCCTGGAGCTTCTCTGACGGCTCCACCAGCTTGTGTTTCTTGAATTGAGCCACATCAAAGTGAGGCTGCAGGTGTTTCTCACAGTAAGAGATCAGACAGACCAGACAGGACTTAGCTGCTCTCAGTTTCCTCCCAGTGCAGACATCACAGGTCACATCTTCAGGTCCAGCATAGCAGAGATCAGCAGGAGCAGTTTGGAGTCCAGTCTTCTTCAGCTCCTCCACTAAAGCTGCTAACATGGTGTTTTTCAGCAGCTCAGGCCTCGGTGTGAAGCTCTTCCTGCACTGAGGGCAGCTGTAGATCCTCTTCTCATCCTCTGTGTCCCAGTGGTCTTTAATACAGTTCTTGCAGTAGCTGTGTCCACAGGGAGTAGTCACCGGATCCTTCAGTAGATCCAAACAGATCGAACAAGAGAAAGTCTCTCGGTCCAACTCAACTGCTTTCTGCGCCATTTCACCTCTCAGTACATCGACTGTGTGAGTTTTATTTCCTGATAACAGAAACTGGGTGGAGCTTTTGTGTTTGTGCAGTGAAGGAATTCTGTCAGCTCAGTTACGCTTATCCACAAAACTGAAGGGGAGGGAACAAGGAAATGCACTGACAGAGTGGAGCTGCTGTGAGAGGAGTAGGAAGGGGAGGAGGACTAAGAGGGGGCGGTTATCAACTTTGGTTCATTCCAGGACAAGAAACTACTCTGTGGATCTGAACTCTGTTTCCTCATTTACTGCATGTTTCATGTTGTAAATGTTCGAGTGTGTCTGCAGTCAAGTTTTCATCCAAATGTATTTTGAATTTAATGAAACTTTGAGAAAATCGTCCTAAGAAAATAAGCTTGTTTTCATCCACTACGAGTTAAACAGCAGCTGGCACAGATTCAAGACGATGTCATTAAAGGAGCAGTCTGTGGTCTTGGTGACGAAATGTTAATGAGCATTTTTTCTGCCTAAACAAACTAAATAAACAAACTCTGTTTTCATGACTGAATAAAGCGATAAACCGATCTTACTTTGTTTATATGTGGCAGACCCTGCCACCTTTCAGCTCTAGTTTTTTGTTAAAGAATTTTTGCATAAATATTTATAATAAGTATAAAAAGTAAATAATCACACCCACTCGACTTCTTGTCACATCTCTTAGCTTTAGTAGAAACCTCCAATAGTTTCTCAGTAGAGCTGCAATGGTTCATTGATTAGTTGTGAACAGTGAAATGAATCCATTATTATTTTCATGATCAATTATCCAAATTGGTTTCTCACAAGACAAGAGGCAGGAGTGAGGGAGAACAAAGGTCGAGCTTTTATTAAAACAAAAGCTGATGGCAACAAAAAACCCAAGGAGCATGAAACGAAAATGAATCCAGGACCAAAAACCAAAGTAGCAACACAACAGCAAGACAAAGTGGCAAAATAAAACAGTTCAACAAAGTCCAAAGTCAAAATGAAGCCCGGAGGGTGGAGGGGGTCGGGAGGGGGACCAAAGTCCAAACAATGATGGGAGGGTGGAGGCAAAGGCTGAGACGATCATGAGTCCAACGGCAGGGGCGAAGGCTGAGATACTCGGGAGGCCGACGGCGGGAACGAAGGCTGAGGCCAATTTCAAGGCCAGTAACTGCTGGGTCCATTTTTCTTGGTCCGTTCATTCTGTCACAGGTTTAAAGGGGAAAGCTAGGGAAATTTGAGGTGGACCCAAATGCAGTTCCTCACAAGACAAGAGGCAGGAGTGAGGGAAGCAATTCTATTTATCTATTCACTTACTATTCGTTTATTTAATTTAATCTTTTGGTTTAACCTTGTTTTACTTTATTTATCATTTACTTTTTATTTTATCAATTAAAAACCAGTTTTAGACTCCTAACCTATAACACAGACTTGTATTTGCAGTTGCGAGCGATCATGTGGTTATCGTGGGAACTCCTCGGCCTTGCGACACCAGCTGTCTACCGAACTGTGCCGTTGCGGACTCAAACCGCAACCGGACGGCTCATACAGTACAAAACCATTCACAGAACTCACATCACTCAGAGTGAAATGTTTATAATGGGACTAACTGACACCGACAATGCACTTTGGGGTGCACTGAGACCTATTTTCATGCAACCTGGCTCTGCCAACCTGTTCATTCTCTCTGGACCATATTCACTGAGACACTATCCATGGTCCTGGACTGCAGAGTCTCCAGATACTCCCGTTCCCCCAAAGTACACAATTCCAGTCCTTGTCTCTCCAGCTATTGCTAAGAAAATAGTCTTTCAAAATTGGAAATCTAGAACATCTTGCCATTTCGTCCATTGGACCAACCTAATCTCAGAATTCATATCAATAGAAGAAACTGCAGCATACGAAAAGAGCAATATCTCTGCCTTTAAAGATATCTGGGATCCTTTCATAACTTTTCTACAAATTAAAAAGCAAATAAAATCCATGTATATTCCCATCACCCTATCTTCTCGCGTCCTTACCACTCCCTTCTCCCTTTCCGCCTCTACCTCCCGTTCCTTCCAAACAACTCCTTTTATCCACAAACTGAAATTCAGATACACTAAGGGCCTGTCCCAATTCAAACCCTAGCCCTTGATTTGAACCCTTGCCCTAGATTTTGCGCGTTCCCGTGAGGGGGTAGGGTGTCCCAATACTTTAGGGAAAAGGGGAAGTGCCTATCCTCCCCTAAAAATGCCCCCTCGCCACCAAGTCAGCTCTGGACCAGGCTTGCGGGCAAGGGAGTATCCCATGATGCCTTGCGCGCTCAGCCAACGGCAATTTTCTGGAGCAAGATGGCGGCTACCGGTGGAAACGACAATTACGAATGTAAGTATATATTCGCAAATACCACTGAAAAAAAATGTGAAACGTGTTGGAATATGTTAGTTAGATGTATATGCAATGGACTGTTAAGTTATAGTTTTGAAAATCGTTATTTGACGACGTTCGTAAATATGCCGAGTGCTTCGCAAGAGTCTGCCCTTGACCGGGGGTGTGTGTCTCGGTGTATACAAGCGGATGTTTCGTGCTTATCCAGGCTTCAAATATTCTTGATAACAAGGCGTAATGAGTACAGAGAAACCTGAGTTACACGTTCAGATTCAGAAGCTTAAACTCGCAAAAGTTACAGAAACCCCGTGGACACATATCAGGTCGTAGCCTATCATATTGAACATTGAAAACAAATGTCCTGTTCTCATGACAACTGTCTTTTCAGGGACTCAAGAGAAGACCTTTGGCCTCATCCGCTTTAGGGCAGCCAATGATGCCAGTTTTCTTAAAACTAAATTCGCCACCAAAAGCCTGTGGGAGTGAGTGACCAGACTGTACAAATCATATCTGATAAAGCTATCGACCCTAACTACATGCCGATAATATATGTTTACAGGCAAGCAGTGAAAGAGCTGGGCCTGGAGGGTCAAATCACCCACAAGCAGGCCAGCAAAAAGTGGGAATATTTAAAGAAGCTTTATAAGGTAATTATTTGCATAGATATGTTTCGTGTCTTAATCCTGTAACCTACAACTCCTATTACAAAAATCAATTTCACTGTTTGTGTGTGTGTGTGTGTGTGTGTGTGTGTGTTTGTGTGTGTGTGTGTTTGGTTGCTATTGTAGGACCTAAAAGTGCCAAGGACGGGCTCTGGCACAGACAGCGGTGAGAAAACTGTGTCAACTTGGCCGTATTATGCAGAAATGCATGCGATTTTGGGTGGAAGGCCAGCAATTGATCCCCCAGTCATCGTGGCTTCCTTCAGGCCAGCTGAGGAGGACCCCACAACCTTGCTAATGGTAAGGTAAATGGAGTAGGAATTATAACATTTTCCAAAACTAGCCAATAACTTTACAAAATGATCTCAGAATTATTTTTGTCCCCAACAGGCCATTGTCACACCATATGCTGAATCCCCCTGGGAGGACCTACCTGAGTCAGTCCCAGCTTCTTCCACCAATACTCCCACTACACCATCCACCACTCCAACCACAGCCGCCACTCCAACCCCAGTCTCTTCCACCAATCCAGCTACACCATCCACCACCCTAACCGCCACTCCAACCCCATCGCCAAGAAAGAGGAAAAGGAATGCCAACCAGCAAATACTGGACTTCCTGCAAGCAGAATCAGCTAATGAACAGAGGAGACACGCAGAATCAGAGGAGAAAACAGAGAGGTTTTTAAATCTGTTTGAAAGACTCGTGGACAAAATGCCCGATAAATAGACTGGTTCTGTTAAAGTAGCCATTTTGTTAGTCATGTTCATTGCCATATTGTTATAAATTGTTCATTTGTTATTTATATTCATGGATTTTTTTTTATTGTTCTGTTATTTATGTTCAGTGTTCTGTTCTTATTAATAAACCTTTTCCAGCAAGTTTATGTGACTATCAATTGTTTTCACCAATCATCATACAAACAATGTAGATTATGAAAGAAACTAGCACTAACATGTTCAACAAATAATGTTTAATAGAGTTTTAAGGAATTGTTTCCAACTGACCAGGAAGTAATGGATTCTGGGAAATGGTATAAACAAACAAACAATATCCACTGATCTTTACATTTTGCTGAAATGTATAAAATGAAACATATGTACAAAATTAAATAGCACAAAAGAACATGTGCATGTAAAGTATTTACAATTTTTAACAGAATATTCTATTGAGGGGCTTGTGCATTGATCAATGCAGCAAGCCTGTCCCTTGTTGCATTTCCTGGTCTCTCGTGTGCCTGAGCAGCTTCTTGGAGGGGAGGTTCCGGGTCCAGGATGTCCAGTGCCACATCATTGTCTGGCTCCAGGACGTCTCCATTGTCCAGGCAGACATTGTGCAGGAAGGCACATGATGCAATCACCTGGGGTGACAGAGTTGACCTCCAGCGAGTCTTCATAATGCCAAATGCTCTCTCTACAATAGAACGGGCCTTTGATTGATGGTAATTGAATTTCCGTTGCAACTGGCCATTCACTGGTTCTCTGTATGGAGTGATGAGGGAGACTGGTGTCTCCAAACAAGGATACCCACCATCTCCCAGGATGAAGTATCCATTAGGTGGGTACCTTCTAGCAAGATAGAAAAAACTGTTTTTTAAAATGCGGGTGTTGTGTACTGAACCTGGATAGCCCACGAAAACATCCAGGAATTAGCCTGTATGGTCACAGAGGCCTTGCATGTTGATAGAATAAAACCCTTTGTAATTTAAATAGTCCAGACGATGGACTGATGGAGGCTTGATTCGCACATGACAACCGTCAATGGCACCAACAGCTTTGTTAAGGACTGGTGTCCCAGCAAGCTGTGCAAATCCATTACCTACAGTGTCCAGGTCTGCAGGCTTCGGGAAACTGATGGCTCTGTGTAGATTGTCCCAAATGAACTGTGCCACCCGGTGAACAATACTGTGAATGGTGGATTTAGGAACACTGAAAACTCTTGAGACCACACGATAGGACAGACCATGGGCAAGCCAATAAACATAGATGAGGACTTCATATTCATGGCCCCAACCATGGTCCTGATCTCTCCTCATCAGACGCTGTAGGGAATGCATGGCCCGTCTAGACAGTCTGAAATCCTGTCTGGTCTCCAACTCGACATCAAACCACAGGCATAGGATTGGCACATCAATGTTCAATCTGCAGTATCTCACTGGGTAGTCACTCTGGAAAACAATGAACAACCCACATTATTGTACGAGTCGTGGCCCAACAACACCAGTGTGATCTCCTCCATGATCAAGTAGCAGTACACATTCAACAATGTAGATTGGTGATATTTACAATGCTAACAATGAATGCAAAGGCATGAAACTATAATTTTTTCAGCCATATAAATGATTATTGATTGACCGATCAAAACCAGTAATGTATCATGTTTAATCATTTCACCATAGACTGGAAGCAAATTATACAATCTGAATGTGTAGGCCATCCTTAGACACAATGGTTGGTATCTGAGCAAAGCGCCTAAAAGCGGCAGGATTAAACAAAACCACATACCTGAAACATTGCGACTATTGCGAGCAAACGGCGAATGCGTCTTCTGTTTCGCATATTTCTCCCCCGTTGATTTATCAGACGAAGATAAATCAACATAGCCCACACAACAGGCAGGATCTCCACTGGAACCGGCATTTTCAAACGTGAATGAAAACCAAAATAGTTTTGAAAATAGTTCTTCTTCTTCTTCTTCTAGTTCGTCTTCTTCTTCTTCTTGTACAATTCCGGCAGTTTAGACGCTGTAGTACTTCTTCTGTATGGTGGTTTGCAGTTCACAGGCAATGTGTATCACCGCCATCTACTGGACTGGGGTGTAATCAGACACGTCGATGATGCGCGTGATGTAGGGAACACGTTCGCTACGTCAGTTTGCATACTAGTGGTGTCCCATTTCTTAGGGGGAAATCTTCCCTTGCACTTCCCTCATTGAGGGGACTTTACTGTGGAGGGAACTCATAGCAAGTGTTCTCGGAGCAAGTGAGAGAATTGGGACAGACCCTAACACTCACAACCATAGCACTACACTTCTCTCATGTACACACACCCACACGATCCACATCACATTCTAAATGCAGGTCAACTGCATTAAACTTTTTTTTGTTTATTTGTGTTGTTTTTCTTGTTTGTTTTGTTTGTTTGCGTTACAATGATTCAGTTTTGGAGCTGCTTAAACCTTTTTTTGTATACCTAAAAATAAAATGAATAAAGTTGTCGTACCAAGGGGGGGGGGGTGGTAGTGGGCCAAAAAAAGTGATCTCCACGGTCTGCAACAAACCTTCAATTGTATAAATGGGCGGAGTTACACTTTTATATGAAGCAGTATCTCCCTTCGATTTTTTATCAAAGGCAGCATAAGTTGTGACTCAGGTTCCTTCTTATAACTTAGAAGGTAAACTAACAGTGTCTATAGTAATGATAGGTACCTGTTATTGCCATAAGTAATAAACTATGTAGTGTTTGCAGCGCTTTTTTTCTAAATGCTGCACATGTCAAACTGATGGTTTGGGTATAATCATGATTGGCTTAAGATTTGTCTCTTTGCATCAGTTTTCTTTCTTAAGTTGCAGTGTGTTGACTTTTGAAGGTCCCTGTATAAAGCATTATATTAACCGAAAGAAGAGCAGATCAGAGAAGTCTGAAAAATAAACAGTAAAAAAACTATGTTTTTATATATACTTTTTTTCTCTATTGGACAAAAAAAATCTCACTTCCAATCACACATAGAGCCAGTGCTTTAAAGCATCCTGAGCTGCAAAATGAGAATCTGAGCCATAAATCATGATGGAAATTAATTGGGCATGTTACAAATGTACATACACATGCCTGTGTTTCATTTTACAACAACCCCTACATAGCAAAGTTGGTGTGGACGAGTGACGAGCCACACAGCCACAAACATTCGACCCAGACGGTCCTTATCAGGTTGCCAGCACACGGTGCCCATGATGTAGGCCTTGGTTCTTTGCCAGGTGTCAGGTAGTTGTGCAATTGGTTGAAGTCGGACAAACTGAGCATCTCTGTATTTAGCATGTTAGCTAACATCTGCATCTGCTTGTGGAAAACTTGTGTATTTTATGTGTATCCTCTTTTTTACTTATCTTCTTTACATTATTTGGACATAAGATATGCCCTTGTGATGTTGGGTATTGTTGGCCCACCATGGACAGGTCGCTGTAATACAACCTTGTGGTTTTCAACTTTAAAAAAAAAGAAAAAAGTGAACTTTTACCAGAGAAAATCAATAATGCAGGTGTGTCTAATTATAATGAGACAGTTTCAATAAACACATGTTTTTTCTTATATATAAGATTATAATAAAGCACTGGGCTGACAGAGAGCATTACATCTGTCTGTTGTGTTAAATTAAGTTACTATAACTTAAGTTTAGGAACTAAACCACACCTCTCTCCCTCGCTAATTCTCCGTCTGAGCAATCTCACCAAAACCGATTGGGTCCCTTTAATGCAACACTTGTGGTTAGACTCATCGAGATGTTCCCCCACTGTGAGTCTCTACCTCCCAGGTTCCTACATGGACCAGAAACTCTACAACATTATACTATCCCCCCACTTCCTTTCACCCACCTACCTTAGCGTCATAGCAAAAACTCTCAGAACAATCACACTTGCAGATAGTGGGTTCATTTATTCCTGGACTGACCGAGCAAGACCCCCTTTCCTTTCATATACCTACCTCGACCCCTCTATCCATGATGCACCTTACTTGACTGCCTTCCCTTTTCATCCACCTACCTCAACCCCCTTTCCTTCATCCAGCTACCTTGACAATGAAGACAATTGAGAGCTTGCTGAGTTTTTATATTCTTTATTTACTTGCAGTTGTTACACAATTCAGTGAGCTCAATTTATCTTTTCAAATCAATTAAACATGAATATACACATTTTATTAATTTCATGTTGATTAAACTTTAAATTTGCAGTTTTCATTTTCAGACAGATTTAATGTTCTAACTTGAAGTTTCCACTTGAAATGATGAGTAGGATGAATGTACTGTACAGAGTTCAATCAACAAATTAAAATAAGTTTCTACAGACTTCCCAGCATGCACTGTGTCAGAGTTCAAACTCTCCTGAGATTCTTTTTCTTACTTTGACAACAACATAAATGATGGAAACTTTCTGATTATTTTTAACACATTTTAAGATGAATCAGAGTTTTTTTTCACAATAATGATAAAAAGCTAACAATGTTAAAGGTTGATATTGAATTTATTCCTCACTTCATCAGTTTGTCGGAGCAGAATCTCAGCTGTGTACGAGCAGATAACGACTGATCTCCTGATTGATGATGATCATGTGAAGTGAACTCATCATGAGCAGTGACAGCCTCTGAGGCTGAACACACACAGGAAGGAGCGCCGCCTGAACACACTCAAACATTTACAGAACAACAAGGAGACGGCAAAGTACCACCCACCATGTTTGATTGACAGGTGATCTGTGTGCAGTGAAGAAATGACACAACAATCAGCTCTCAGCAACAATGATGGAAACAAATCAAGTCTGAAGAAATGAAACACACAATTTAACCCACTGACCCTGAAATTACTTCAGTCTATCTGAGTCTACAGAACTCAGCAGAGACTCCATCAAAAACATTAAGTCCAGCATAGAGAGGCTGAGTGAATGTGGTCTGGACTCTGTGGAGGAGAGTCATGGTGTCAGTGACGCTGTAGAAGGACAGAATACCTGCACTGTGATCCAGGTACACTCCAACTCTGGAGGACCGAGGACCTGAGACAGGAGTGCAGACACTTTTGTAGTAAAAGTCATATCCATCTGTGTGACAATCTAACATCCAAGATTTGTCATTGAATCCAAATTCACATTCCTCTGACCTCCCTGCTCTGCTGATATTCTTGTATGCAACTGCTACATAGGCTTCTGCTCTTCCTCCTCTCCACTCCACCTCCCAGTAACAACGTCCAGTCAGACTCTCTCTACTCAGGACTTGAACCCAGTAAGTAAATCTGTCTGGATGACTAGAATAAGACCGTGGTTGATTTATGTTTGTTACTTTTCTGTTCCCCTCAGATAATAACAGCCATGGGTGTGCTGTGTTTGGATCCAGTGTGATTTCACATGAATATCTTAAAAAGTCAGCTCTGGTCTTGGGTTCTGGTTCTGACAGTAAAACATCCACTTGAGTCTCTGTCAGTGAGATGTTTGTCCCCGTCTCTCTCAGGACGTCCTGTAGTATATCTCTGAGCTCTGACACAGCTGCTGTCACATCCTCAAAGTACTTGAGAGGACGGATCTTGATGCTGGATGAGTGTGTAGACTCACTGAGTGCTGACAGTGAGGGGTAGTTGTGTAGAAACTGGTTGTGATCCTCTGTGTGTGAGAGCTTCTTCAGCTCAGCGTCTTTCCTCTTCAGCTCAGTGATCTCCTGCTCCAGCTTCTCCTGAAGCTCTTTGACTCGACTCACTTCAGTTTCCTGCTGGGATTTGACCTGCTGCTTCACATCAGAGCGTCTTTTCTCCATGAGACGGATCAGCTGGGTGAAGATCTTCTCACTGTGCTCCACTGCTTCATCAGCAGAGTGATTGATGGCCTCCACCTCCTGTTGAAGCAGCTTCACATCTTCCTCTCTGTCCTGGATTCTCTGCTGGATGTTGTGTCGACTCCCCTCCAGCTCTCTCTGCCTCTCAGTCCTCTCTGCTGCAGCTGACACTGTGTCGTGGCCTTTATGTTCGTCCATGGAGCACAAAATACAGATACACTGCTGATCAGTACGGCAGTAAATCTTCAGTACCTCATCGTGACGAGAGCAGATGTTCTCCTGGAGCTTCTCTGACGGCTCCACCAGCTTGTGTTTCTTGAATTGAGCCACATCAAAGTGAGGCTGCAGGTGTTTCTCACAGTAAGAGACCAGACAGACCAGACAGGACTTAACTGCTCTCAGTTTCCTCCCAGTGCAGACATCACAGGCCACATCTTCAGGTCCAGCATAGCAGAGATCAGCAGGAGCAGCTTGGAGTCCAGTCTTCTTCAGCTGCTCCACTAAAGCTGCTAACATGGTGTTTTTCAGCAGCTCAGGCCTCGGTGTGAAGCTCTTCCTGCACTGAGGGCAGCTGTAGATCCTCTTCTCATCCTCTGTGTCCCAGTGGTCTTTAATACAGTTCTTGCAGTAGCTGTGTCCACAGGGAGTAGTCACCGGATCCTTCAGTAGATCCAAACAGATCGAACAAGAGAAAGTCTCTCGGTCCAACTCAACTGCTTTCTGCGCCATTTCACCTCTCAGTACATCGACTGTCTGAGTTTCATTTCCTGATAAAGGAAACTGGGTGGAGCTATGATCTGAACAGTGTTTGTGCAGTGGAGGAGGTCTGTCAGCTCAGTTACACCCATCCACAAAACTGAAGGGGAGGGAACAAGTAAATACACTGACAGAGTGGAGCTGCTGTGTGAGAAGAGGAGGAGGAGCAGGAGGAGGAAGCAGTTTGCTTCATTCCAGGACGAGGAGCGACCTGAAGGATCTGAACTCTGTTCCCTCATTTACTGCATGTTTCATGTTGTAAATGTTCGAGTGTGTCTGCAGTCAAGTTTTCATCCAAATGTATTTTGAATTTGAACTAAACTTTGAGAAAATCATCCAAAGAAAATGAGCTTGTTCTCATCCACTACAAGTTAAACAGCCGCTGGCACAGATTCATTACGTCATTAAAGGAGCAGTCTGTAGTTTTGGTGAAGAAATGCAGAGATCTTGATTGGTTGATTTTTTTTTTTTCTCCCAAACAAACTAAAAAACAAACTCTCTTTGTTTTCATGACTGGACTAACTGAATAAACAAACTGACCTCAAAGGACAACACTGTTTTACTTTGTTTATATGTGCTTATATTAGTATTTATATCAGCTCTAGTTGTTTGATTGTACAAACATATATATATATATATGCCTCGTATATATATATATATATGCCTCGTATATATATATATATATATATATATATATATATGTATATATACATAAAGTATAAAAAATACATAATAACGACCAGTCAACATCTTTTCACATCTCTCAGCTTTAGAAGAAACATTCAATCTTCATTCAGTGGTTTCTCAGTAGAGCTGCAATGATTCAATGATAAGTTGCCAACAATGAAATGAATCAACAATATTTGATTATCCTAATTCATTCGAGTTATTCCTAAAGGAGTCTAAATATCTCTGTTTTCAGTTTGTCAAATGTTCTGGTTTCTTTTCATCTCTGTGACAGTAAACTGAATATCTTTGGGTTTTGGACAAAATTAGACATTTGAGAACAAAAACTGATCGACATTATTCATAATTTTCTTGCATTTTATAGACCAACTTGCTCAGTTAAAATGTGAACTTTTATCTGGTAAAAAAAAAAAGATAATGCAGATGTGTCTAATTGTAATAAGACAGTTTCATTAAACCTATATCTATTTTCCAATATATAAGATCAGAATAAAACAATTTTTCTCGATGTAACTGTGTAACCAGGAATTAAACCGTCTGGTCAATAAGTCAGAAGTCATCAGAGCACCGGGCTGACAGAGAGCAGTAAGTGTGTCTGTTAAATTAAGTTATTATAACTACAGTTCAGGAACTAGACCACGCCTCTCTCCCTCCCTAATTTGCCACCTGAGCTATCTCACCAAAACCAACTGGATCCCTTTAACGGAGCACTTGTGCCTTTCCAATCCAATCACATGTGCAGACCTATATAGGCAGGCTTAACCATATTTCTCCCGTTCATCTCAAGTTCACACAATCCTCCCCCCCAGACCCGCTACCTCTCCTGTATCCTCCCCGACAAGACCAACAAGCACGTCAGATTTCGACTCTTGCACCAAGAAGACTGTCCAGAATTAGACCCTGACTATTCCAGCACAGGACCCAGGGGGATAATGAAGATGAGATGAGCACTCATCGAAATGTACCCACACTCTGAGTCTCAACCTCCGAGGCTCCTTCCTACCGTGACCCTCTTCCCCTTCATCCACCTACCTGCACACCCTTTCCTTTCATCCACCTACCTTGACCCCTCTTTCCTTCACCCACCTATCTTGACCCCCTTCCACTTCATCCACCTACCTTGACCCTCGTCCTCTTTCTCCACCTACCTCGATCCCCTTCCCCGTCATCTACCCTCCTTGACCCCCTTCCACTTCATCCAGCTACCTTGACCCCCTTTCCCTTCATTCACCTACCTTGACCCTCATCCCCTTCCTCCACCTACCTTGACCCCCTTCCACTTCATCCACCTACCTTGACCCTAGTCCCCTTCCTCCACCTACCTTGACCCCCTTTCCCTTCATCCACCTACCTTGACCCTCGTCCCTTTCATCTACCTACCTTGACCCCCTTTCCTTTCATCGTCCACCTTACCTGACCCCTCTTTCCTTTACCCATCTACCTCAACCCCCTTCCCCATCATCTACCTACCTCCCCCCCTCTTTCCTTTCATCCACTTACATCGATCGTCTACCCCTTGATCACCTAGCTCAACCCTCCTCCCTTTCATCCACCTACCTTGACCCTCATCCCCTTCCTCCACCTATCTTGACCCCCTTCCACTTCATCCACCTACCTTGACCCCCTTTCCCTTCATCCACCTACCTTGACCCCCTTTCCCTTCATCCACCTACCTTGACCCCCTTCTACTTCATCCACCTACCTTGACCCCCTTTACCTTCATCCACCTACCTTGACCCCCTTTCCCTTCATCCACCTACCTTGACCCTCGTCCCCTTCATCCACCTACCTTGACCCCCTTCCCCATTGTCCACCTACCTTGACCCCCTTTCCCTTCATCCACCTACCTTGACCCTCGTCCTCTTCATCCACCTACCTTGACCGCCTTTCTCTTCATCCACCTACCTTGACCCCCTTTCCCTTCATCCACCTACCTATAACCTCGTCCCCTTCATCCACTTACCTTGACCCCCTTTCCCTTCATCCACCTACCTTGACCCCCTTTCCCTTCATCCACCTACCTTGACCCCCTTTCCCTTCATCCACCTACCTTGACCCTCGTCCCCTTCATCCACCTACCTTGACCCCCTTTCTCTTCATCCACCTACCTTGACCCCCTTTCCCTTCATCCACCTACCTTGACCCTCGTCCACTTCATCTACCTACCTTGACCCCCTTCCCTTTCATCTACCTATCTAGACCCCCCTCCCTTTCATCCACCTACCTTGACCCCCTTCACCTTCATCCACCTACCTTGACCCCCTTTCCTTTTACGTCCACCTTACCTGACCCCTCTTTCCTTCACCCATTTAACTCGACCCTCTTCCCCCTACCTCAACCCCCGTCCCCATCATCTACCTACCTTGACCCCCTTCCCTTTCATCTACCTATCTAGACCCCCTTCCCTTTCATCCACCTACCTTGACCCCCTTCCCCTTCATCCACCTAGGTTGACCCCCTTCCCTTCATCCACCTACCTTGACCCCCTTTCCCTTCATCCACCTACCTTGACCCCCTTTCCCTTCATCCACCTACCTTGACCCCCTTCCACTTCATCCACCTACCTTGACCCCCTTTCCCTTCATCCACCTACCTTGACCCCCTTCCCCATTATCCACCTACCTTGACCCCCTTTCCCTTCATCTACCTATCTAGACCCCCTTCCCTTTCATCCACCTACCTTGACCCCCTCCCCCTTCATCCACCTACCTTGACCCCCTTTCCTTTCATCATCCACCTTACCTGACCCCTCTTTCCTTCACCCATCTAACTTGACCCTCTTCCCCCTACCTCAACCCCCTTCCCCATCATCTACCTACCTTGCCCCCCTTTCCTTTCATCCACTTACATCGATCGTCTACCCCTTGATCACCTAGCTCAACCCTCCTTCCTTTCATCCACCTACCTCGACCCCCTTCCCCGTCATCCACCTACCTGGACCCCCTTCTCTATCTTCATCAAGCCGTCTGTCAATTCAAATGAAATGAAACTTATGCTAAACGATAGTCTTTGTTAGTGAAAACATATATGTGTAATACACACTGTACCTTCTTCAAAACTACTATTACTTCTGCTTTCTGCTGTAATGAAACTTGATATTCAAGCTAACGTGTGCATTTAATTAGTCACACATTGACTTGAGCACATTGGCAGATTTCCCAGCATGCACTGCTTGAGGGTTCAAACTCTCCTGAGACTCTTTTTCAAACTTTGACAACAACATAAATGATGTAAACGTTCTGATTGTTTTTAACACATTTTAAGATGAATCAGTTTTTTTTCACAATAATGATAAAAAGCTATCAATGATAAAGGTTCATAATGAATTTATTCCTCACTTCATCAGTTTGTTGGAGCAGAATCTCAGCTGTGTACGAGCAGATAACGACTGATCTCCTGATTGATGATGATCATGTGAACTGAACTCATCATGAGCAGTGACAGCCTCTGAGGCTGAACACACACAGGAAGGAGCGCCGCCTGAACACACTCAAACATTTACAGAACAACAAGAAGACGGCAAAGTACCTCCCACAATGTTTGATTGACAGGTGATCTGTGTGCAGTGAAGAAATGACACAACAATCAGCTCTCAGCAACAATGATGGAAACACAACAAGTCTGAAGAAATGAAACAGAGAATTTAACCCTCTGACCCTGAAATGACTTCAGTCTATCTGAGTCTACAGAACTCAGCAGAGGCTCCATCATAAACATGAAGTCCAGCATAGAGAGGCTGAGTGAATGTGGTCTGGACTCTGTGGAGGAGAGTCATGGTGCCAGAGACGCTGTAGAAGGACAGAATACCTGCACTGTGATCCAGGTACACTCCAACTCTGGAGGACTGAGGACCTGAGACAGGAGTTTGGACACCGTTGTGAAAAAAGTAATAACTGTTTGCGTCCCAATATAACACCCAAGATTTGTCATTGTGTCCAAATAAACATTCATGCGTCCTCCCTCCCCTCTTGATATTCTTGTATGCGACTGCTACATAAACTCGTCCTCCTCGTCTCCGCTTCACCTCCCAGTAACAACGTCCAGTCAGACTCTCTCTACTCATGACCTGACACCAGTCAGTGAATCTGTCTGGATGACAAAAATAAGACTGATGTTGATTCAGTCTTGTTGCTTTTCTGTTCCCCTCAGATAATACCAGCCATATGTTTGCTGTGTTTGGATCCAGTGTAATGTCACATGGATATCTTAAGAAGTCAGTTCTGGTCTTGGGTTCTGGTTGTGGCAGTAAAACATCCACTTCAGTCTCTGTCAGTGAGATGTTTGTCTGTTTCTCTCTCAGAACGTCCTGTAGTTTGTCTCTGAGCTCTGACACAGATGCTGTCACATCCTCAAAGTACTTGAGAGGACGGATCTTGATGCTGGATGAGTGTGTAGACTCACTGAGTGCTGACAGTGAGGGGTAGTTGTGTAGAAACTGGTTGTGATCCTCTGTGTGTGAGAGCTTCTTCAGCTCAGCATCTTTCCTCTTCAGCTCAGTGATCTCCTGCTCCAGCTTCTCCTGAAGCTCTTTGACTCGACTCACTTCAGTTTCCTGCTGGGATCTGACCTGCTGCTTCACATCAGAGCGTCTTTTCTCCATGAGACGGATCAGCTGGGTGAAGATCTTCTCACTGTGCTCCACTGCTTTATCAGCAGAGCCATTGATGGCCTCCACCTCCTGTTGAAGCAGCTTCACATCTTCCTCTCTGTCCTGGATTCTCTGCTGGATGTTGTGTCGACTCCCCTCCAGCTCTCTCTGCCTCTCAGTCCTCTCTGCTGCAGCTGACACTGTGTCGTGGCCTTTATGTTCGTCCATGGAACATAAAATACAGATACACTGCTGATCAGTACGACAGTAAATCTTCAGTACCTCATCATGACGTGAGCAGATGTTCTCCTGGAGCTTCTCTGACGGCTCCACCAGCTTGTGTTTCTTGAATTGAGCCACATCAAAGTGAGGCTGCAGGTGTTTCTCACAGTAAGAGATCAGACAGAACAAACAGGACTTAACTGCTCTCAGTTTCCTCCCAGTGCAGACATCACAGGCCACATCTTCAGGTCCAGCATAGCAGTGATCAGCAGGAGCAGCTTGGAGTCCAGTCTTCTTCAGCTCCTCCACTAAAGCTGCTAACATGGTGTTTTTCAGCAGCTCAGGCCTCGGTGTGAAGCTCTTCCTGCACTGAGGGCAGCTGTAGATCCTCTTCTCATCCTCTGTGTCCCAGTGGTCTTTAATACAGTTCTTGCAGTAGCTGTGTCCACAGGGAATAGTCACCGGATCCTTCAGTAGATCCAAACAGATTGAACAAGAGAAAGTCTCTCGGTCCAACTCAACTGCTTTCTGCGCCATTTCACCTCTCAGTACATCAACTGTCTGAGTTTCATTTCCTGATAAAGGAAACTGGGTGGAGCTCTGATCTGAACAGTGTTTGTGCAGTGGAGGAGGTCTGTCAGCTCAGTTACACTCATCCACAAAACTGAAGGGGAGGGAACAAAGAAATACACTGACAGAGTGGAGCTGCTGTTTGAGAGCAGGAGGAGGAGGAGAAGGAGCGAGTGGTTATCGATCTTTGCTTCATTCCAGGACGAGGAGCGACTCTGTGGATCTGAACTCCGTTTCCTCATTTACTGCATGTTTCATGTTGTAAATGTTCGAGTGTGTCTGCAGTCAAGTTTTCATCCAAATGTATTTTGAATTAAATGAAACTTTGAGAAAATCGTCCTAAGAAAATAAGCTTGTTTTCATCCACTACGAGTTAAACAGCAGCTGGCAGAGATTCAAGACGATGTCATTAAAGGAGCAGTCTGTGGTCTTGGTGACGAAATGTTAATGAGCATTTTTTCTGCCTAAACAAACTAAATAAACAAAGTCTTTGTTTTCATGAATAAAGAAACCGATCTTATTTTGTTTATATGTTGCAGACCCTGCCACCTTTCAGCTCAAGTTGTTTGTTAAAGAATTTTTGCATAAATATTTATAATTAGTATGAAAAGTAAATAATAGCACCCACTCGACATCTTGTCACATCTCTTAGCTTTAGTAGAAACATCCAATAGTTTCTCAGTAGAGCTGCAATGGTTCATTGATTAGTTGTGAACAGTGAAATGAATCCACAATTATTTTCATGATCAATTATCCAAATCGGTTTGACTGATTCCTAAAGAAGTCCAAATATCTTTGATTTCAGCTCGTTAAATGTGAATATGTTCTGGTTTCTTTCCTCCTTTGTGACAGTAAACTGAATATCTTTGGGTTTTATCCGTCACATTTTTAAAGGGGAAAGCTAAAGAAATAGGAGGTGGACCCAAATGCAATTACTCACAAGACAAGAGGCAGGAGGGAGGGAGAACAAAGGTCGAGCTTATATTAAAACAAAAGCTGATGGCAACAAAAAACCCAAGGAGCATGAAAAGAAAATGAATCCAGGACCAAAAACCAAAGTAGCAACACAACAGCAAGACAAAGTGGCAAAATAAAACAGTTCAACGAAGTCCAAAGTCAAAATGAAGCCCGGAGGGTGGAGGGGGTCGGGAGGGGGACCAAAGTCCAAACAATGATGGGAGGGTGGAGGCAAAGGCTGAGACTATCATGAGTCCAACGGCAGGGGCAAAGGCTGAGAGGATCATGAGTCCGACGGCAGGGGCAAAGGCTGAGACGATCACGATTGCGACGGCAGGGGCGGCGGCTGAGATACTCGGGAGGCCGGCGGCGGGGACGAAGGCTGAGACCCTCTGGAGGCTGACAGCGGGGACAAAGGCTGAGATACTCCGGAAGCCGATGGCGGGGACAAAGGCTGAGACCCTCTGGAGGCTGACGGGGGGGACGAAGGTTGAGACCCTCCGGAGACCAGTGTATGGAAGCCGGCAGAAGCGGCGTCCGCTGAGACCCACTGGGAGCCGGCGGAGAAGGCATGGGCTGGGACCCACTGGGAGCCAACGGAAAAGGCGTGGGCTGGGACCCACTGGGAGCTGGCGGAGAATGCGTGGGCTGGGACCCACTGGGAGCCAGCAGAGGGGGCGTGGGATGAGACCCACTGGAAGCCGGCGACGAAGGCGTAGGCGCTGGCTGGCAGTCTCTGGAGGCCGACGGCGAAGTTGCAGGCTGGGACCCACTGGAAGCTGGTGGAAGCAGCGTGGGCTGGGACCCACTGTAAACCGGTGGCGGAGACGAAGGCTGGGACTCTCTGGAGGCTGAGGGTGTAGGCTGGGATCTACTGGAAGCAGGCAGCGGAGATGAAGGCTGAGACCCTCTGGAAGCCGAACTGCTGACTGGACAACCCTCAAGGACCTTGTCATTGCCACCAAAGGAGGATCACTGGGGAATGTCGGCCTGGGAGCAGAAGGAGGTTCACAGGGAGGTGTCGGCCTGGGAGCCGATGAAGGATCAGTGGTGGCTGTTGGCCTGGGTGCCGGCGGAGAGTCGCTGGTGACCGTTGTCCTGGGAGCCGACAGAGAGTTGCTGGCGGCGGGACACGGCCAGGCCTCTAAAAGAGGAACAGGAACTGGTGTCAGTCGGACCTCCAACCGAGGAAAGGTTCAGTGTTGGTTGGGCCTCTGACTGGGAGCCCCTGGCAGGTGTCGGCAGGACCACCCACCGAGGAGCAGGGACAGGACCCGGCCAGGCCTCCGACCAGGGAGCAGGGACAGGACTCTGCCGGGCCTCCAACCAAGGAGCTGGGACAGAGCTCTGCCAGGCCTCCGACCGAGGAACAGGAATAGGTGCCGTCTGGATCGCCGACTGAGAACCACTGGAAGGTGTTGCCCGGGCCGCTGACTGAGCAACTGGAACTGTTGTCAACCATGCCGTTAAAGGGGCTGACCCAGCAGGCATCGGCTGGGAAGACGACACTGGAGCTGGGGTTCTGGGCAGGCGGCAGGGAACGTCGTTTTCTTGGGGGCACTTTGTAGGCCAAGCGGGTTCACCAGAAAGGGTCTGCAGATGGTTTGTCTGGGGTTGAGACTGAGGACTGGGCTGGTAACAGGGCTGGGTCTGAGGCATGGGTTTGGGCTGTGGCATGGGCTGGGGCCAAGGCATGGGCCGGGGTGGAGTGGAAGAAATGGTGGCAAGCAGCAATCTGCCGATCCCTGCTGGCGGGGTTTGTCATGAGGTCCTGATACCAGCGAATAATTTCAAGGCCAGTAACTGCTGGGTCCATTTTTCTTGGTCCGTTCATTCTGTCACAGGTTTAAAGGGGAAAGCTAGGGAAATATGAGGTGGACCCAAATTCAGTTACTCACAAGACAAGAGGCAGGAGTGAGGGAAGCAATTCTATTTATCTATTCACTTACTATTCATTTATTTATTCTAATCTTTTGGTTTAACCTTGTTTTACTTTATTTATAATTTACTTTCGATTTTATCAATTAAAAACCAGTTTTAGACTCCTAACCTATAACACAGACCTATATTTGCAGTCGCGAGCGATCATGTGGTTATCGTGGGAACTCCTCGGCCTCGTGACGCCAGCCGTTTACCGTACTGTGCCGTGGCAGACTCAAACCGCAACCGGACGGCTCATACAGTACAAAACCATTCACAGAACTCACATTACTCGGAGTGAAATGTTTATAATGGGACTAACTGACACCGACAATGCACTTTGGGGTGCACTGAGACCTATTTTCATGCCACCTGGCTCTGCCAACCTGTTCATTCGATCTGGACCACAGTAACTGAGACAGTATCCACAGTCCCGGACTGCAGAGTCTCCAGATACTCCCATTCCCCCAAAGCACACAATTCCAGTCCTTATCTCTCCAGCTATTGATAAGAAAATAGTCTTTCAAAATTGAAAATCTAGAACATCTTGCC
The DNA here is from genome assembly GCF_900880675.1 of Sparus aurata. NCBI lineage: Eukaryota > Metazoa > Chordata > Actinopteri > Spariformes > Sparidae > Sparus > Sparus aurata. The sequence continues at coordinate 39,350,978 of NC_044190.1, read as the reverse complement.
ATTTCGTCCATTGGACCAACCTAATCTTAGAATTCATATCAATAGAAGAAACTGCAGCATACAAAAATAGCAATATCTCTGCCTTTAAAGACATCTGGGATCCTTTCATAACTTTTCTACAAATTAAACAGCAAATAAAATCCATGTACATTCCCATCACCCTATCTTCTCCCCTCCTTACCACTCCCTTCTCCCTTTCAGCCTCTACCTCCCATTCCTCCCAAACAACTTCTTTTATCCACACACTGAAATTCAGATACACTAACACTCACAACCATAGCACTACACTTCTCTCATGTACACACACCCACACGATCCACATCACAATTCTAAATGCAGGTCAATTGCATTAAACTTTTTTTTGTTTATTTGTTATTGTTTTTCTTGTTTGTTTTGTTTGTTTACGTTAAAATGATTCAGTTTTGGAGCTGCTTAAACCTTTTTTTGTATACCTAAAAATAAAATGAATAAAGTTGTCGTCCAAAGGAGGGGGTGGTAGTGGGCCAAAAAAAGTGATCTCCACGGTCTGCAACAAACCTTCAATTGTATAAATGGGCGGAGTTACACTTTTTATATGAAGCAGTATCTCCCTTCGATTTTTTATCAAAGGCAGCATAAGTTGTGACTCAGGTTCCTTCATATAACTTAGAAGGTAAACTAACAGTGTCTATAGTAATGATAGGTACCTGTTATTGCCATAAGTAATAAACTATGTAGTGTTTGCAGCGCTTTTTTTCTAAATGCTGCACATGTCAAACTGATGGTTTGGGTATAATCATGATTGGCTTAAGATTTGTCTCTTTGCATCAGTTTCCTTTCTTAAGTTGCAGTGTGTTGACTTTTGAAGGTCCCTGTATAAAGCATTATATTAACCGAAAGAAGCACAGATCAGAGAAGTCTGAAAAATAAACAGTAAAAAAACTATGTTTTTATATATATTTTTTTTCTCTATTGGACAAAAAAAATCTCACTTCCAATCACACATAGAGCCAGCGCTTTAAAGCATCCTGAGCTGCAAAATGAGAATCTGAGCCATAAATCATGATGGAAACTAATTGGGCATGTTACAAATGTACATACACATGCCTGTGTTTCATTTTACAACAACCCCTACATAGCAAAGTGGGTGTGGACGAGTGACGAGCCACACAGCCACAAACATTCGGCCCAGACGGTCCTTATCAGGTTGCCAGAACACGGTGCCCATGATGTAGGCCTTGGTTCTTTGCCAGGTGTCAGGTAGTTGTACAATTGGTTGAAGTTGGACAAACTGAGCATCTCTGTATTTAGTATGTTAGCTAACATCTGCATCTGCGTGTGGAAAACTTGTGTATTGTATGTGTATCCTCTTTTTTACTTATCTTCTTTACATTATTTGGACATAAGATATGCCCTTGTGATGTTGGGTATTGTTGGCCCACCATGGACAGGTCGCTGTAATACAACCTTGTGGTTTTCAACTTTAAAAAAAAGAAAAAAGTGAACTTTTACCAGAGAAAATCAATAATGCAGGTGTGTCTAATTTTAATGAGACAGTTTCGATAAACACATGTTTTTTCTTATATATAAGATTATAATAAAGCACTGGGCTGACAGAGAGCATTAAATCTGTCTGTTGTGTTAAATTACGTTACTATAACTTAAGTTTAGGAACTAGACCACACCTCTCTCCCTCGCTAATTCTCCGTCTGAGCAATCTCACCAAAACCGATTGGGTCCCTTTATCGCAGCACTTGTGGTTAGACTCATCGAGATGTTCCCCCACTCTGAGTCTCAACCTCCCAGGTTCCTACATGGACCAGAAACTCTACAACATTATACAATCCCCCCACTTCCTTTCACCCACCTACCTTAGCGTCATAGCGAAAACTCTCAGAACAATCACACTTGCAGATAGTGGGTTCATTTATTCCTGGACTGACCGAGCAAGACCCCCTTTCCTTTCATATACCTACCTCGACCCCTCTATCCATGATGCACCTTACTTGACTGCCTTCCCTTTTCATCCACCTACCTCAACCCCCTTTCCTTCAGCCACCTACCTTGACCCCTTTCCTTCAGCCACCTACCTTTACCCCCTTTCCTTTTCATCCACCTACCTTGACAATGAAGACAATTGAGAGCTTGCTGAGTTTTTATATTCTTTATTTCCTTGCAGTTGTTACACAATTCAGTGAGCTCAATTTATCTTTTCAAATCAATTAAACATGAATATACACATTTTATTAATTTCATGTTGATTAAACTTTAAATTTGCAGTTTTCATTTTCAGACAGATTTAATGTTCTAACTTGAAGTTTCCACTTGAAATGATGAGTAGGATGAATGTACTGTACAGAGTTCAATCAACAAATTAAAATAAGTTTCTACAGACTTCCCAGCATGCACTGTGTCAGAGTTCAAACTCTCCTGAGATTCTTTTTCTTACTTTGACAACAACATAAATGATGGAAACTTTCTGATTATTTTTAACACATTTTAAGATGAATCAGAGTTTTTTTTCACAATAATGATAAAAAGCTAACAATGTTAAAGGTTGATATTGAATTTATTCCTCACTTCATCAGTTTGTCGGAGCAGAATCTCAGCTGTGTACGAGCAGATAACGACTGATCTCCTGATTGATGATGATCATGTGAAGTGAACTCATCATGAGCAGTGACAGCCTCTGAGGCTGAACACACACAGGAAGGAGCGCCGCCTGAACACACTCAAACATTTACAGAACAACAAGGAGACGGCAAAGTACCGCCCACAATGTTTGATTGACAGGTGATCTCTGTGCAGTGAAGAAATGACACAACAATCAGCTCTCAGCAACAATGATGGAAACACAACAAGTCTGAAGAAATAAAACACACAATTTAACCCACTGACCCTGAAATGACTTCAGTCTATCTGAGTCTACAGAACTCAGCAGAGGCTCCATCATCAACATAAAGTCCAGCATAGAGAGGCTGAGTGAATGTGGTCTGTTCTCTGTGGAGGAGAGTCATGGTGTTAGTGACGCTGTAGAAGGACAGAATACCTGCACTGTGATCCAGGTACACTCCAACTCTGGAGGACGGAGGACCTGAGACAGGAGTGTTGACACTGTTGTAAAAAAAAAAATACCTGTTTGTGTCACAATATAACATCCAAGATTTGTCATTGAATCCAAATCCACATTCCTGTGACCTCCCTGCTCTGATGATGTTCTTGTATGCGACTGCTACATAAACTCCTCTCCCTCTCCACTCCACCTCCCAGTAACAACATCCAGTCAGACTCTCGCTACTCAGGACCTGATACCAACCAGTGAATCTGTCTGGATGATGAGAATAAGACTGTGGTTGATTCATTCTTGTCGCTTTTCTGTTCCCCTCAGATAATAACAGACGTCTGTGTGCTGTGTTTGAATCCAGTGTGATTTCATGTGAATATCTTAAGAAGTCAGCTCTGGTCCTGGGTTCTGGTTGTGGCAGGAAAACATCCACTTCAGTCTCTGTCAGTGAGATGTTGGTCCATGTCTCTCTCAGGACGTCCTGTAGTTTGTCTCTGAGCTCTGACACAGCTGCTGTCACATCCTCAAAGTACTTGAGAGGACGGATATTGATGCTGGATGAGTGTGTAGACTCACTGAGTGCTGACAGTGAGGGGTAGTTGTGTAGAAACTGGTTGTGATCCTCTGTGTGTGAGAGCTTCTTCAGCTCAGCGTCTTTCCTCTTCAGCTCAGTGATCTCCTGCTCCAGCTTCTCCTGAAGCTCTTTGACTCGACTCACTTCAGTTTCCTGCTGGGATCTGACCTGCTGCTTCACATCAGAGCGTCTTTTCTCCATGAGACGGAACAGCTGGGTGAAGATCTTCTCACTGAACTCCACTGCTTTATCAGCAGAGCCATTGATGGCCTCCACCTCCTGTTGAAGCAGCTTCACATCTTCCTCTCTGTCCTGAATTCTCTGCTGGATGTTGTGTCGACTCCCCTCCAGCTCTCTCTGCCTCTCAGTCCTCTCTGCTGCAGCTGACACTGTGTCGTGGCCTTTATGTTCCTCCACAGAGCAGAGATAACAGATACACTGCTGATCAGTACGACAGAACATCTTCATCACCTCATCATGACGAGAGCAGATGTTCTCCTGGAGCTTCTCTGACGGCTCCACCAGCTTGTGTTTCTTGAATTGAGCCACATCAAAGTGAGGCTGCAGGTGTTTCTCACAGTAAGAGACCAGACACACCAGACAGGACTTAACTGCTCTCAGTTTCCTCTCAGTGCAGACATCACAGGCCACATCTTCAGGTCCAGCATAGCAGTGATCAGCAGGAGCAGCTTGGAGTCCAGTCTTCTTCAGCTCCTCCACTAAAGCTGCTAACATGGTGTTTTTCAGCAGCTCAGGCCTCGGTGTGAAGCTCTTCCTGCACTGAGGGCAGCTGTAGATCCTCTTCTCATCCTCTGTGTCCCAGTGGTCTTTAATACAGTTCTTGCAGTAGCTGTGTCCACAGGGAGTAGTCACCGGATCCTTCAGTAGATCCAAACAGATCGAACAAGAGAAAGTCTCTCGGTCGAGCTCAACTGCTTTCTGCGCCATTTCACCTCTCAGTACATCGACTGTGTGAGTTTCACTTCCTGATAACTGAAACTGGGTGGAGCTCTGATCTGAATAGAGTAGGCGCGTTCAAGTTGAACTCCAGCTGACCTCCTTCAACTGCGAGATCTGCTGGCGACTGCAGGGGCGGGGATACAAATGCTGCTATCAAGTTGGACACTCTACGTGAGGGGAACAGAACGGGCCAATAAGAGTGCATAGTAAAGATAACACTGAAGTTGAACCTGTGTTGTCTGCATGCAAAACACAGCAGTTAACCACTTCTCTATCATCGCCACAAGTACGATGACAGAACTGAGCAATTTATTGACGACATCATCATCACATAATTGTAGCACTGTAAATATCATCTATTTATTTTTTACTTTTTTAAATATACTTAGATTGCACTAATGCCTTGTACTTTTTACTTGTTCTTCTTACTCTATTTATGTTGTGTGAAAACCGGATGCTGCTAAAACTTCGTTGTACACTGTGCAATGACAATAAAAGGATTCTGATTCTGATTCTGTTCTTTCAAGGGTTGTTACGTTACATGAAGGATTTTATAGGTTTATTCATGTTGACTATCCCACAGGTGCAGCCACAGGGCTGCTACTCATCTGAAAGTGTGTGATATTTGAGTAGAAAAGAGGCGCTTATGATATGGAAATTCATCAAAACACACGTCACATACGTCAGCCAGGGGCGGTTCTGGGGGGGGGGGGGACAACAGGGGCCAGTGCCCCCGTAACTCTGAGTCTGGAACCCCCTGTGGCCCCCCCGACAGGGAGTCTGCATCAAAAATACAATGACAGATTTCTTGCAATGACTTTGTTTTGAAGGGAAAGGCAGAAATAAAGTGTCTCAGCAGTTTACCACCCAATTAAAATTGCTGAAATTGTAAAAACTGTTTTGTCTGAGAGAGGGATTTATCTTTTTTTCCGGGTTGTATGTGCCCCCTAGCAAAAAAGCCGGCCCCAACCTGGCCCCCCTATTAAAACTGGTTTAGAACCACCACTGACGTCAGCGTAGATGAGAGCCAATTAGGGCAAAGTCCTGACATCATAAAGGTGGGTCTAGACTCATGCAGTACCTGGAGAGCAACTGCTCAACTGCTCTGCAGCCTATGGCAAGCCATTTTAACATTTAATAGCTTGACTGGATATGTATTACAGATATCTGTAATTCAATTCCTCCCAGTCAAAAATAACATTTCAGATGTCCACAATTACATTCTGGATATCTGCATTAGAATTTTTACTAGGAAAAACTCCCATTTCAGATATCTTCAATCCAGTTGTTACTTGTCATAATTTTCATTTCAGATATCAAAAATGTAATTTTGAACATCCAAAAATACATTGTGACTGGTAAAAATGTCATTACGGATATCCACAATTCGTATTATGACTAGTAAAAATGCAATTGTGGACATCTGTATATATATTGCGGATATCTATAAAGACATTTTTACTAGTCACAATGTATTTTTGGATATTCCAAATTACATTCTGGATATCCAGAATAGTTTTTTTATTAAAATTATAACGAGTAACAATTGGATTGAAGATATCTGAAATGGGAGTTTTTCCTAGTAAGAATTCTTTTGCAGATATCCAGAATGTAATTGTGGATATCTGAAATTGAAAGCCCAATACACATGAATGGCAAAAGTGACGTCATTTGTCCTAGGAAGAATGAAGGAATAACTGAATTACAGATATCTGTAATACATATCCAGTCTAGTTATAAAGGTTTAAACGGCCACTTATACTTTTTAAGGACTTTTAGATATATTAAATTTAATTTTGACTAGTACAATCAAAGTTGTAGATATCTTAAAATTTCCACTAGTAAGAATGATATTGCGGGTATCTTTAATTACCATTTTGACTAGTGAGAAATGCTATTAAGGCTATCTAAAATGGCTACAACACAGCCCTCATTATTCTCTTTCTGGACACACTTCATGACACAGTAGTCCAGGACGGGTCAGAGCAGCCCCAGTTTGTTGTCTTCTGGGATAATGTCAGTTTCCATCGGGCTGCTCTTGTCCAGGACTGAGTGTATGGTGGCACCCAACTTCCCACCATACACCCCATTTTTTAAAATATTTTTTTGAGGGATAGACACCTTTATTTGACAGTGGATAGACAAGAAGGGGGAGAGAGGGGGGGTGTGACATGCAGTAAAGGTCCTCAGCCTGGATTTGAACCAGGATTCACTGCATACATGGCGTGCGCTCTAACCACTTGACTACCTGTGCAGCCCATGTACCTTATTTTTGAATCCAATTGAGGAGTTCTTTTCAGCATGGCGCTGGAAATTTTATGACCTTCAGCTATATGCCCGCATGCCTCTTCTACAAGCCATGGAAGAGGCATGTGGCGACATTGAGGTGAGGTCCATACAGGGTTGGATACAACATGCAAGGCAATATTTCCCCCGTTGCTTGGCAAGGGAGGACATTGCCTGTGATGTGGATGAGGTGATGTAGCCAAATGCCAACAGGAGACAGGGTCCATAGCCTAAACGTCTTCCAATCATTCCCTTACAACACTATGTTTTGTAGAACATTCTAGTTGTACCATGTCTTTGTGTTTTTTTTCTTTTTTTTTTTACTTTGAAAAACCTGAAAAACCTGAAAAACAAAAACCTGAAGTGTCTCATTTTGTTTTCATGTGTCTAGATCAACTGTAGTGGATCAATCTTTCACAAAAAAAAAAATCTGTATGAGACTTTTAAAGTCAAAAACCATCCAATGTAGTGAATCCAGCTGTGTTTTGCATAAAGCACATCTGTGTGTTGTTGGTGCTAGGAAAGAGTGCAAACAAAGGTGCATGTGTTTAATGTTTTGATGCTAAAAACAGTTTTGAAATGGGATTGTTAGGTTTTGTTTTAAGAGTTTCATTTTGCCGCATAAGTTAGGAGTTTGTCTACATGTGCTGTGTCTTACTTGACCTGTGTGTTAAGTTATGACACAGTGAGCCAAAGTCTGCAACATGTGTGTAAGCAATCGGCAAAAACTGTAAGGCCTGCTCATTGAAGATTTGTGTTTAGGAGTGTCAAACAGGTGCTTTAGTGATTTCATACTGATGTAGGTAGTTTCTAATAGTTAGGAACAGATGGTTTCTGTTTGGTTACCATGGCTAAAACAATGGAGTTTGGACTGCTTGAATGACATCTGTGTTCACTGTTCTGCAAAAGGGTGGGGAAAATGTGTCAATTCAATGAGAAAGGGTTAACACATTTGCAAGAGGTGTCTTGTGCTCTGCTGAGACAGTGATGATGAAAACCGAGTGGATTCCAGTTTGTTTAAACAGGTCAAAGCAATCAAGAAAAACTGTAACAGAAAGATGTACAGATCAGAGAAGTCTGAAAAATAAACAATAAAAAAAACAGTGTTTTTCATATAAGTTTTTTTTCTCAATTGGACAGAAAAAAAATCTCACTTCCAATCTCCCATAGAGCCAGCGCTTTAAAGCATCCTTAGCTGCAAAATGAGACTCTGAGCCATAAATCATGATGGAAATTAATTGGGCATGTTACAAATGTACATACACATGCCTGTGTTTCATTTTACAACAACCCCTACATAGCAAAGTTGGTGTGGACGAGTGACGAGCCACACAGCCACAAACATTCGGCCCAGACGGTCCTTATCAGGTTGCCAGAACACGTTGCCCATGATATAGGCCTTGGTTCTTTGCCAGGTGTCAGGTAGTTGTACAACTGGTTGAAGTCGGACAAACAGAGCATCTGTGTATTTAGCTTGTTAGCTAATATCTGCATCTGTTTGTGGAAAATCATTTCAACTTGTGTATTTTATGTGTGTCCTCTTTTTTACTTATCTTCTTTACATTATTTGGACATAAGATATACCCTTGTGATGTTGGGTATTGTTGGCCTGACATGGACAGGTAGCTGTAAAAAAAAACCTTGTAGTTTTGAACTTAAAAAAAAAAAATAGAAAAAAAGTGAACTTTTACCAGAGGAAATCAATAATGCAGGTGTGTCTAATTTTAATGAGACAGTTTCAATAAACACATGTTTTTTCTTATATATAAGATTATAATAAAGCACCGGGCTGACAGAGAGCATTAAATCTGTCTGTTGTGTTAAATGAAGTTATTATAACTTAAGTTCAGGAAATAGACCACGCCTCTCTCCCTCGCTAATTCACCACCTGAGCCATCAAACCAAAACCAACTGGGTCCCTTCAACGCAGCACATGTGGTCAGAGTCATCAAGACGTGTGCTCATCGAGATGTACCCCCACTCTGAGTCTCAACCTCCGAGGTTCCTACATGGACCAGAAACTTTACAACATTATACAATCCCCCCCTTCCTTTCATACACCTACCTCGACCCCTCTATCCATCATCCACCTTAATCGACCCCTCTATCTGTCATCCATCTTGCTTGACCCCTTTCCTTTCATCCATCTACCTCGGCCCCCTTCCCAATCACCTACCTACCTTGTGTCCTCGCCAAAACTCTCAGAGGAATCACACGGACACGAGGCTTGCAGATAGTGGGTTCGTTTATTCCTGGACTGACCAAGCAAGACCGTCTTTCCTTTCATATACCTACCTCGTTCCCTCTATCCATAATCCACCATACTTGTCCCCCTTCCTTTTCATTCACCTCCCTCAACCCCCTTTCCTTGAGCCACCTACCTTGACCCACTTTCCTTCATCCACCAACCCAAACCGCCTTTCCTCTATCCACCTACCTCTACCCCCTTCCCTTTCATCCATCTACCTCAACCCCTGTTCCTTCATAAACCTACCTTGAACCCCTTCCCTTTTATCCAACTTCCTCGACTCCCCTTTCATCCATCTACCTCAACAATAAAGACAATTGAGAGCTTCCTGAGTTTTCATTTTCTTTATTTACTTTAAGACATTACTCAACACTCAAGTCATTCTCTTCAATTAGTACTTTCACACTCTACTTTTATTAGTTATTTTGAGCACAAGCTTTAAGCTATTACACAATTTAGTGGACACAACTTAATTTTTCAAATTAATTAAACATAATTGTACACGTTTTGTTCATTTCATGTTGAATAAACTTTAAATTTGTAGTTTTCATTTTCAGACAGATTTAATGTTCTAACTTTAAGTGTCTCCACTTGAAATGATGAGTAGGATGAATGTACTGTTCAGAGTTCAATCAACAAATTAAAATAAGTTTCTACAGGAACATCTTTAGCACATTGGCAGATTTCCCAGCATGCACTGCTTGAGAGTTCAAACTCTCCTGAGACTCTTTTTCATACTTTGACAACAACATAAATGATGGAAACTTTCTGGTTGTTTTTAACACATTTTCAGATGAATCAGGGTTTTTTCACAATAATGATAAAAAGCTAACAATGATAAAGGTTCATAACGAATTTATTCCTCACCTCATCAGTTTGTCGGAGCAGAGTCTCAGCTGTGTACGAGCAGATAACGACTGATCTCCTGATTGATGATGATCATGTGAACTGAACTCATCATGAGCAGTGACAGCCTCTGAGGCTGAACACACACAGGAAGGAGCGCCGCCTGAACACACTCAAACATTTACAGAACAACAAGGAGACGGCAAAGTACCACCCACAATGTTTGATTGACAGGTGATCTGTGTGCAGTGAAGAAATGACACAACAATCAGCTCTCAGCAACAATGATGGAAACACAACAAGTCTGAAGAAATGAAACACACAATTTAACCCACTGACCCTGTAATGACTTCAGTCTATCTGAGTCTACAGAACTTAGCAGAGGCTCCATCATCAACATAAAGTCCAGCATAGAGAGGCTGAGTGAATGTGGTCTGGACTCTGTGGAGGAGAGTCATGGTACCAGTGACGCTGTAGAAGGACAGAATACCTGCACTGTGATCCAGGTACACTCCAACTCTGGAGGACCGAGGACCTGAGACGGGAGTTTTCACTTTGTTGTAATAAAAGTTGTAACAGTTTGTGGAACAATCTAACCTCCAAGATTTGTCATTGAATCCAAATAAACATTCGTCTTTCTTCCCTGCTCTAATGATGTTCTTGTATGTGACTGCTACAGAAACTTCTCGTCCTGTCCGCTTCACCTCCCAGTAACAACGTCCAGTCAGACTCTTTCGACTCATGACTTGAACCCAGTAAGTGAATCTGTCTGGATGACTAGAATAAGACTGTGGTTGATTCATGTTTGTTGCTTTTCTGTTCCCCTCAGATAATAACAGCCATGTGTTTGCTGTGTTTGGATCCAGTGTGATTTGACATGAATATCTTAAGAAGTCACCTCTGGTCTTGGGTTCTGGTTGTGACAGTAAAACATCCACTTCAGTCTCTGTCAGTGAGACGTTTGTCTGTTTCTCTCTCAGGACGTCCTGTAGTTTGTCTCTGAGCTCTGACACAGCTGCTGTCACATCCTCAAAGTACTTCTGAGGACGGATCTTGATGCTGGATGAGTGTGTAGACTCACTGAGTGCTGACAGTGAGGGGTAGTTGTGTAGAAACTGGTTGTGATCCTCTGTGTGTGAGAGCTTCTTCAGCTCAGCGTCTTTCCTCTTCAGCTCAGTGATCTCCTGCTCCAGCTTCTCCTGAAGCTCTTTGACTCGACTCACTTCAGTTTCCTGCTGGGATCTGACCTGCTGCTTCACATCAGAGCGTCTTTCCTCCATGAGACGGATCAGCTGGGTGAAGATCTTCTCACTGTGCTCCACTGCTTTATCAGCAGAGCCATTGATGGCCTCCACCTCCTGTTGAAGCAGCTTCACATCTTCCTCTCTGTCCTGGATTCTCTGCTGGATGTTGTGTCGACTCCCCTCCAGCTCTCTCTGCCTCTCAGTCCTCTCTGCTGCAGCTGACACTGTGTCGTGGCCTTTATGTTCGTCCATGGAGCATAAAATACAGATACACTGCTGATCAGTACGGCAGAACATCTTCATCACCTCATCGTGACGAGAGCAGATGTTCTCCTGAAGCTTCTCTGACGGCTCCACCAGCTTGTGTTTCTTGAATTGAGCCACATCAAAGTGAGGCTGGAGGTGTTTCTCACAGTAAGAGATCAGACAGAACAAACAGGACTTAACTGCTCTCAGTTTCCTCTCAGTGCAGACATCACAGGCCACATCTTCAGGTCCAGCATAGCAGAGATCAGCAGGAGCAGCTTGGAGTCCAGTCTTCTTCAGCTCCTCCACTAAAGCTGCTAACATGGTGTTTTTCAGCAGCTCAGGCCTCGGTATGAAGCTCTTCCTGCACTGAGGGCAGCTGTAGATCCTCTTCTCATCCTCTGTGTCCCAGTGGTTTTTAATACAGTTCTTGCAGTAGCTGTGTCCACAGGGAATAGCCACCGGATCCTTCAGTAGATCCAAACAGATCGGACAAGAGAAAGTCTCTCGGTCCAACTCAACTGCTTTCTGCGCCATTTCACCTCTCAGTACATCGACTGTGTGAGTTTTATTTCCTGATAACAGAAACTGGGTGGAGCTTTTGTGTTTGTGCAGTGAAGGAATTCTGTCAGCTCAGTTACGCTTATCCACAAAACTGAAGGGGAGGGAACAAAGAAATACACTGACAGAGTGGAGCTGCTGTGAGAGGAGGAGGGAAGGGGAGGAGGACTAAGAGGGGGTGGTTATCAACTTTGGTTCATTCCAGGACAAGAAACTACTCTGTGGATCTGAACTCTGTTTCCTCATTTACTGCATGTTTCATGTTGTAAATGTTCGAGTGTGTCTGCAGTCAAGTTTTCATCCAAATGTATTTTGAATTTAATGAAACTTTGAGAAAATCGTCCTAAGAAAATAAGCTTGTTTTCATCCACTACGAGTTAAACAGCAGCTGGCACAGATTCAAGACGATGTCATTAAAGGAGCAGTCTGTGGTCTTGGTGACGAAATGTTAATGAGCATTTTTTCTGCCTAAACAAACTAAATAAACAAACTCTGTTTTCATGACTGAATAAAGCGATAAACCGATCTTACTTTGTTTATATGTGGCAGACCCTGCCACCTTTCAGCTCTAGTTTTTTGTTAAAGAATTTTTGCATAAATATTTATAATAAGTATAAAAAGTAAATAATCACACCCACTCGACATCTTGTCACATCTCTTAGCTTTAGTAGAAACCTCCAATAGTTTCTCAGTAGAGCTGCAATGGTTCATTGATTAGTTGTGAACAGTGAAATGAATCCATAATTATTTTCATGATCAATTATCCAAATTGGTTTCTCACAAGACAAGAGGCAGGAGTGAGGGAGAACAAAGGTCGAGCTTTTATTAAAACAAAAGCTGATGGCAACAAAAAACCCAAGGAGCATGAAACGAAAATGAATCCAGGACCAAAAACCAAAGTAGCAACACAACAGCAAGACAAAGTGGCAAAATAAAACAGTTCAACAAAGTCCAAAGTCAAAATGAAGCCCGGAGGGTGGAGGGGGTCGGGAGGGGGACCAAAGTCCAAACAATGATGGGAGGGTGGGGGCAAAGGCTGAGACAATCATGAGTCCAATGGCAGGGGCAAAGGCTGAGAGGATCACGAGTCTGACGGCAGAGGCGAAGGCTGAGATACTCGGGAGGCCGATGGTGGGGAGGAAGGCTGACACCCTCTGGAGGCCAGCGACGAATGCAGGGATTCTCTGGAAGCTGGCAGAAGTGGCGTGGGCTGGGACCCACTGGAAGCCGGTGGAAGCAGTGTGGGCTGGGACCCACTGTAAACCGGTGGTGATGACGAAGGCTGGCACCCTCTGGAGGCTGAGGGTGTAGCCTGGGACCGGACTGGAAGCAGGCGGCGGAGATGAAGGCTGAGACCCTCTGGAAGCCGAACTGCTGACTGGACAACCCTCAAGGACCTTGTCAGGGCCACCAAAGGAGGATCACTGGGGAATGTCGGCCTGGGAGCCAAAGGAGGTTCACAGGGAGGTGTCGGCCTGGGAGCCGATGAAGTGGTGGCTGTCGGTCTGGGTGCCGACGGAGGGTCGCTGGCGACTGTCAGCCTGGGAGCCGACAGAGAGAGTTGCTGGCAGCTGGACACAGTCGGGCCTCTGACAGAGGAACAGGAACCGGTGTCAGTCGGACCTCCGACCGAGGAAGAGGTTCGGTGTTGGTCGGGCCTCTGACTGGGAGCCCCTGGCAGGTGTCGGCTGGACCGCCGACGTAGCAACATTGGCAGGTATCGGCAGGACCACCCACCGAGGAGCAGGGACAGAACTCGGCTGGGTCTCCGACTGAGGGACTGGGACAGGACCCGGCCGGGCCTCCGACTGAGGAGCAGGGACAGGACTCTGCCGGGCCTCCAACCATGGAGCTGGGACAGGACTCGATCGGGCCTCCGACCGCGGAACAAGAATAGGCGCCGTCTGGATCGCCGACTGAGAAACACTGGAAGGTGTTGACCGGGTCGTTGTCTGAGCAGCTGGAACTGTTGTCAACCATGTCGTTAAAGGGGCTGACCCAGCAGGCATTGGCTGGGAAGCCGACACTGGAGCCGGGTTTCGGTGCAGGCATGGTTCTGATGCGCTGAACTGCGGTGAAGATGAAGCCCTGGGCTGCTGCGAGGAGCAGCAGAACAGGGAGCCAGACCTCAGCAAGCCAGAACGCGGCCGGGAACGTAGTTTTCTAGGGGAATACATCGATGACAGTTTCCTCAGTTCTGCAATACCTGTTGTTAGTGCCCTGTTTTATTTATTACCATTTATTTTAGGTTTTTTTTATCACTACTCACTTTTTTATTTTACTTATTGTATTCTAAGTAGCTGTATAGGTGTGTGTGTGTGTGTGTGTGTGTGTGAGTGAGTGTGTTTGTGTGTGTAAATGTGTGTGTCTATGTGTGAAAAGTGCTCTATAAATAAAGTCTGATTGATTGATTGATTGATTGATTGATTGATTGAAAAGCTGACAACAAAAAACCCAAGGAGCATGAAACGAAAATGAATCCAGGACCAAAAACCAAAGTAGCAACACAGCAGCAAGACAGTAGCAAAATAAAACAGTTCGACAAAGTGCAGAGAAAAAGGCAAAGTACAAATCAAACATGGAAACCAGAACTCAAAATCCAAAAAACACATACCACTGGGGAACTAGAGACAGAAGGAACTCTGGGAGGACATCGCACTGACAGAAGCAGATGCAGACAGACGCAGAAAGACACAAACAGAATCAGGAACAGACCCATGAACGGACAAAGACAAGAGGGAAAGCAGAGACTTAAAACACAGAGACTAAAGATGAGACGAAGAACAGGTGAGGAGAGAGAGGCGGGAGGAGGCCAGGTACCGTAATGATGGGAAACACAGGGGAGAAAACACTGACAGACATAGGGAGACAAACTGCAACAAGGGGAATACACAGGAGAACTTAAAGGACACAAGAGGGCATGAAAAATCAAAACATAAGACACAAGAACATGGAATCTAGAGCCATGACAATATCTTTGGATTTTGGACAAAATTAGACATTTGAGGATAAAACACTGATCGACATTTTTAACAATTTTCTTACATTTAATAGACCAAACTACTCAGTTAAAATGTGAACTTCTCTATCTTTTCTATGACCACCAACACCAATTTATAACTCATACAGTACAAAATCATTCACAGAACTCACATCACTCAGAGTAAAATGTTTATAATGGGACTAACTGACACTGACAATGCACTTTGGGGAGCACTGACACCTATTTTCGTGCAACCTGGCTCTGCCAACCTGTTCATTCTCTCTGACCACAGTAACTGAGACACTATCCACGGTCCTGGACTGCAGAGTCTCCAGGAACCCCCGTTCCCCCAAAGTACACAATTCCAGTCCTTGTCTCTCGAGCTATTAGTAAGAAAATAGTCTTCAAAATTGGAAATCTAGAACATCTTGCCATTTCGCCCATTGGACCAACCTAATCTCAGAATTCATAACAGAAGAAACTGCAGCATACAAAAAGAGCAATATCTCTGCCTTCAAAGATATCTGGGATCCTTTCATAACTTTTCTACAAATTAAACAGCAAATAAAATCCACGTACATTACCATCACCCTATCTTCTCGCGTCCTTACCACTCCCTTCTCCCTTTCCGCCTCTACCTCCCGTTCGTCCCAAACAACTCCCAACACTCAACACTCACAACCATAGCACTACACTTCTCTCAAGTACAAACACTAACACGATCCACATCACAATTCTAAATGCAGGTTCAGTGCATTAAACTTTTTTTTGTTTATTTGTTGTTGATTTTCTTGTTTGTTTTGTTTGTTTGCATTAGAGTGATTCAGTTTCGGAGCTGCTTAAACCTTTTTTTGTATACCTATGCTTGAATAAAGTTGTCGTCCAAAGAGGGGGGTGGTAGTGGGCCAAAAAAAGTGATCTCCACTTTCTGCAACAAACCTTCAATTGTATAAATGGGCAGAGTTACACTTTTATATGAAGCAGTATCTCCCTTCGATTTTTTATCAGAGGCGGCATAAGTTGTGACTCAGTTTACCTTCTAAGTTATATGAAGGAACCTAACAGTGTCTATAGTAATGATAGGTCCAATCTCACATAGAGCGAGCGCTTTAAAGCATCCTGAGCTGCAAAATGAGAATCTGAGCCATAAATCATGATGGAAACTAATTGGGCATGTTACAAATGTACGTACACATGCCTGTGTTTCATTTTACAACAACCCCTACATAGCAAAGTGGGTGTGGACAAGTGACGAGCCACACAGCCACAAACATTCGGCCCAGATGGTCCTTATCAGGTTGCCAGAACACGGTGCCCATGATGTAGGCCTTGGTTCTTTGCCAGGTGTCAGGTAGTTGTACAACTGGTTGAAGTTGGACAAACAGAGCATCTGTGTATTTAGCATGTTAGCTAACATCTGCATCTGCTTGTGGAAAACTTGTGTATTTTATGTGTATCCTCTTTTTTACTTAACTTCTTTACATTATTTGGACATAAGATATGCCCTTGTGATGTTGGGTGTTGTTGGCCTGACATGGACAGGTAGCTGTAAAAAAAAACCTTGTAGTT
Source organism: Sparus aurata (assembly GCF_900880675.1). Taxonomy (NCBI): domain Eukaryota; kingdom Metazoa; phylum Chordata; class Actinopteri; order Spariformes; family Sparidae; genus Sparus; species Sparus aurata. The sequence continues at coordinate 39,334,418 of NC_044190.1, read as the reverse complement.
TTGAACTTAAAAAAAAAAGAAAAAAGTGAACTTTTACCAGAGAAAATCAATAATGCAGGTGTGTCTGATTTTAATGAGACAGTTTCAATAAACACATGTTTTTTCTTATATATAAGATTATAATCAAGCACTGGGCTGACAGAGAGCATTAAATCTGTCTGTTGTGTTAAATTACGTTACTATAACTTAAGTTTAGGAACTAGACCACACCTCTCTCCCTCGCTAATTCTCCGTCTGAGCAATCTCACCAAAACCGATTGGGTCCCTTTAATGCAACACTTGTGGTTAGACTCATCGAGATGTTCCCCCACTGTGAGTCTCAACCTCCCAGGTTCCTACATGGACCAGAAACTCTACAACATTATACTATCCCCCCACTTCCTTTCACCCACCTACCTTAGCGTCATAGCAAAAACTCTCAGAACAATCACACGGACACGAGGCCTGCAGATAGTGGGTTCATTTATTCCTGGACTGACCGAGCAAGACTCCCTTTCCTTTCATATACCTACCGCGACCCCTCTATCCATGATGCACCTTACTTGACTGCCTTCCCTTTTCATCCACCTACCTCAACCCCCTTTCCTTCAGCCACCTACCTCGACAATGAAGACAATTGAGAGCTTGCTGAGTTTTTATATTCTTTATTTCCTTGCAGTTGTTACACAATTCAGTGAGCTCAATTTATCTTTACAAATCAATTAAACATGAATATACACATTTTATTAATTTCATGTTGATTCAACTTTAAATTTGCAGTTTTCTTTTTCAGACAGATTTAATGTTCTAACTTGAAGTGTCTCCACTTGAAATGATGAGTAGGATGAATGTACTGTACAGAGTTCAATCAACAAATCAAAATAAGTTTCTACAGACTTCCCAGCATGCACAATCCATTTTTTTTTTTTTTTTTTTTTTTCACAATCATGATAAAAAGTAAACAATGATAAAGGTTTATATTGAATTTATTCCTCACTTCATCAGTTTGTCGGAGCAGAATCTCAGCTGTGTACGAGCAGATAACGACTGATCTCCTGATTGATGATGATCATGTGAAGTGAACTCATCATGAGCAGTGACAGCCTCTGAGGCTGAACACACACAGGAAGGAGCGCCGCCTGAACACACTCAAACATTTACAGAACAACAAGGAGACGGCAAAGTACCGCCCACAATGTTTGATCGACAGGTGATCTGTGAGCATTGAGGAAATGACACAACAATCAGCTCTCAGCAACAATGATGGAAACACAACAAGTCTGAAGAAATGAAGCAGAGAATTTAACCCACTGACCCTGTAATGACTTCAGTCTATCTGAGTCTACAGAACTTAGCAGAGGCTCCATCATCAACATAAAGTCCAGCATAGAGCGGCTGAGTGAATGTGGTCTGGACTCTGTGGAGGAGAGTCATGGTACCAGTGACGCTGTAGAAGGACAGAATACCTGCACTGTGATCCAGGTACACTCCAACTCTGGAGGACCGAGGACCTGAGACAGGAGTTTTCACTTTGTTGTAATAAAAGTTGTAACAGTTTGTGGAACAATCTAACCTCCAAGATTTGTCATTGAATCCAAATAAACATTCGTCTTTCTTCCCTGCTCTAATGATGTTCTTGTATACGACTGCTACAGAAACTTCTCGTCCTGTCCGCTTCACCTCCCAGTAACAACGTCCAGTCAGACTCTTTCGACTCATGACTTGAACCCAGTAAGTGAATCTGTCTGGATGACTAGAATAAGACTGTGGTTGATTCATGTTTGTTGCTTTTCTGTTCCCCTCAGATAATAACAGCCATATGTTTGCTGTGTTTGGATCCAGTGTGATTTGACATGAATATCTTAAGAAGTCACCTCTGGTCTTGGGTTCTGGTTGTGGACAGTTAAAACATCCACTTCAGTCTCTGTCAGTGAGACGTTTGTCTGTTTCTCTCTCAGGACGTCCTGTAGTTTGTCTCTGAGCTCTGACACAGCTGCTGTCACATCCTCAAAGTACTTCTGAGGACGGATCTTGATGCTGGATGAGTGTGTAGACTCACTGAGTGCTGACAGTGAGGGGTAGTTGTGTAGAAACTGGTTGTGATCCTCTGTGTGTGAGAGCTTCTTCAGCTCAGCGTCTTTCCTCTTCAGCTCAGTGATCTCCTGCTCCAGCTTCTCCTGAAGCTCTTTGACTCGACTCACTTCAGTTTCCTGCTGGGATCTGACCTGCTGCTTCACATCAGAGCGTCTTTCCTCCATGAGACGGATCAGCTGGGTGAAGATCTTCTCACTGTGCTCCACTGCTTTATCAGCAGAGCCATTGATGGCCTCCACCTCCTGTTGAAGCAGCTTCACATCTTCCTCTCTGTCCTGGATTCTCTGCTGGATGTTGTGTCGACTCCCCTCCAGCTCTCTCTGCCTCTCAGTCCTCTCTGCTGCAGCTGACACTGTGTCGTGGCCTTTATGTTCGTCCATGGAGCATAAAATACAGATACACTGCTGATCAGTACGGCAGAACATCTTCATCACCTCATCGTGACGAGAGCAGATGTTCTCCTGGAGCTTCTCTGACGGCTCCACCAGCTTGTGTTTCTTGAATTGAGCCACATCAAAGTGAGGCTGGAGGTGTTTCTCACAGTAAGAGATCAGACAGACCAGACAGGACTTAACTGCTCTCAGTTTCCTCCCAGTGCAGACATCACAGGCCACATCTTCAGGTCCAGCATAGCAGTGATCAGCAGGAGCAGCTTGGAGTCCAGTCTTCTTCAGCTCCTCCACTAAAGCTGCTAACATGGTGTTTTTCAGCAGCTCAGGCCTCGGTATGAAGCTCTTCCTGCACTGAGGGCAGCTGTAGATCCTCTTCTCATCCTCTGTGTCCCAGTGGTTTTTAATACAGTTCTTGCAGTAGCTGTGTCCACAGGGAATAGCCACCGGATCCTTCAGTAGATCCAAACAGATCGGACAAGAGAAAGTCTCTCGGTCCAACTCAACTGCTTTCTGCGCCATTTCACCTCTCAGTACATCGACTGTGTGAGTTTTATTTCCTGATAACAGAAACTGGGTGGAGCTTTTGTGTTTGTGCAGTGAAGGAATTCTGTCAGCTCAGTTACGCTTATCCACAAAACTGAAGGGGAGGGAACAAAGAAATACACTGACAGAGTGGAGCTGCTGTGAGAGGAGGAGGAAGGGGAGGAGGACTAAGAGGGGGTGGTTATCAACTTTGGTTCATTCCAGGACAAGAAACTACTCTGTGGATCTGAACTCTGTTTCCTCATTTACTGCATGTTTCATGTTGTAAATGTTCGAGTGTGTCTGCAGTCAAGTTTTCATCCAAATGTATTTTGAATTTAATGAAACTTTGAGAAAATCGTCCTAAGAAAATAAGCTTGTTTTCATCCACTACGAGTTAAACAGCAGCTGGCACAGATTCAAGACGATGTCATTAAAGGAGCAGTCTGTGGTCTCGGTGACGAAATGTTAATGAGCATTTTTTCTGCCTAAACAAACTAAATAAACAAACTCTGTTTTCATGACTGAATAAAGCGATAAACCGATCTTACTTTGTTTATATGTGGCAGACCCTGCCACCTTTCAGCTCTAGTTTTTTGTTAAAGAATTTTTGCATAAATATTTATAATAAGTATAAAAAGTAAATAATCACACCCACTCGACTTCTTGTCACATCTCTTAGCTTTAGTAGAAACCTCCAATAGTTTCTCAGTAGAGCTGCAATGGTTCATTGATTAGTTGTGAACAGTGAAATGAATCCATTATTATTTTCATGATCAATTATCCAAATTGGTTTCTCACAAGACAAGAGGCAGGAGTGAGGGAGAACAAAGGTCGAGCTTTTATTAAAACAAAAGCTGATGGCAACAAAAAACCCAAGGAGCATGAAACGAAAATGAATCCAGGACCAAAAACCAAAGTAGCAACACAACAGCAAGACAAAGTGGCAAAATAAAACAGTTCAACAAAGTCCAAAGTCAAAATGAAGCCCGGAGGGTGGAGGGGGTCGGGAGGGGGACCAAAGTCCAAACAATGATGGGAGGGTGGAGGCAAAGGCTGAGACGATCATGAGTCCAACGGCAGGGGCGAAGGCTGAGATACTCGGGAGGCCGACGGCGGGAACGAAGGCTGAGGCCAATTTCAAGGCCAGTAACTGCTGGGTCCATTTTTCTTGGTCCGTTCATTCTGTCACAGGTTTAAAGGGGAAAGCTAGGGAAATTTGAGGTGGACCCAAATGCAGTTCCTCACAAGACAAGAGGCAGGAGTGAGGGAAGCAATTCTATTTATCTATTCACTTACTATTCGTTTATTTAATTTAATCTTTTGGTTTAACCTTGTTTTACTTTATTTATCATTTACTTTTTATTTATCAATTAAAAACCAGTTTTAGACTCCTAACCTATAACACAGACTTGTATTTGCAGTTGCGAGCGATCATGTGGTTATCGTGGGAACTCCTCGGCCTTGCGACACCAGCTGTCTACCGTAACTGTGCCGTTGCGGACTCAAACCGCAACCGGACGGCTCATACAGTACAAAACCATTCACAGAACTCACATCACTCAGAGTGAAATGTTTATAATGGGACTAACTGACACCGACAATGCACTTTGGGGTGCACTGAGACCTATTTTCATGCAACCTGGCTCTGCCAACCTGTTCATTCTCTCTGGACCATATTCACTGAGACACCATCCATGGTCCTGGACTGCAGAGTCTCCAGATACTCCCGTTCCCCCAAAGTACACAATTCCAGTCCTTGTCTCTCCAGCTATTGCTAAGAAAATAGTCTTTCAAAATTGGAAATCTAGAACATCTTGCCATTTCGTCCATTGGACCAACCTAATCTCAGAATTCATATCAATAGAAGAAACTGCAGCATACGAAAAGAGCAATATCTCTGCCTTTAAAGATATCTGGGATCCTTTCATAACTTTTCTACAAATTAAAAAGCAAATAAAATCCATGTATATTCCCATCACCCTATCTTCTCGCGTCCTTACCACTCCCTTCTCCCTTTCCGCCTCTACCTCCCGTTCCTCCCAAACAACTCCTTTTATCCACAAACTGAAATTCAGATACACTAAGGGCCTGTCCCAATTCAAACCCTAGCCCTTGATTTGAACCCTTGCCCTAGATTTTGCGCGTTCCCGTGAGGGGGTAGGGTGTCCCAATACTTTAGGGACAAGGGGAAGTGCCTATCCTCCCCTAAAAATGCCCCCTCGCCACCAAGTCAGCTCTGGACCAGGCTTGCGGGCAAGGGAGTATCCCATGATGCCTTGCGCGCTCAGCCAACGGCAATTTTCTGGAGCAAGATGGCGGCTACCGGTGGAAACGACAATTACGAATGTAAGTATATATTCGCAAATACCACTGAAAAAAAATGTGAAACGTGTTGGAATATGTTAGTTAGATGTATATGCAATGGACTGTTAAGTTATAGTTTTGAAAATCGTTATTTGACGACGTTCGTAAATATGCCGAGTGCTTCGCAAGAGTCTGCCCATGACCGGGGGTGTGTGTCTCGGTGTATACAAGCGGATGTTTCGTGCTTATCCAGGCTTCAAATATTCTTGATAACAAGGCGTAATGAGTACAGAGAAACCTGAGTTACACGTTCAGATTCAGAAGCTTAAACTCGCAAAAGTTACAGAAACCCCGTGGACACATATCAGGTCGTAGCCTATCATATTGAACATTGAAAACAAATGTCCTGTTCTCATGACAACTGTCTTTTCAGGGACTCAAGAGAAGACCTTTGGCCTCATCTGCTTTAGGGCAGCCAATGATGCCAGTTTTCTTAAAACTAAATTCGCCACCAAAAGCCTGTGGGAGTGAGTGACCAGATTGTACAAATCATATCTGATAAAGCTATCGACCCTAACTACATGCCCATAATATATGTTTACAGGCAAGCAGTGAAAGAGCTGGGCCTGGAGGGTCAAATCACCCACAAGCAGGCCAGCAAAAAGTGGGAATATTTAAAGAAGCTTTATAAGGTAATTATTTGCATAGATATGTTTCGTGTCTTTATCCTGTAACCTACAACTCCTATTACAAAAATCAATTTCACTGTGTGTGTGTGTGTGTGTGTGTGTGTGTGTGTGTTTGGTTGCTATTGTAGGACCTAAAAGTGCCAAGGACGGGCTCTGGCACAGACAGCGGTGAGAAAACTGTGTCAACTTGGCCGTATTATGCAGAAATGCATGCGATTTTGGGTGGAAGGCCAACAATTGATCCCCCAGTCATCGTGGCTTCCTTCAGGCCAGCTGAGGAGGACCCCACAACCTTGCTAATGGTAAGGTAAATGGAGTAGGAATTATAACATTTTCCAAAACTAGCCAATAACTTTACAAAATGATCTCAGAATTATTTTTGTCCCCAACAGGCCATTGTCACACCATATGCTGAATCCCCCTGGGAGGACCTACCTGAGTCAGTCCCAGCTTCTTCCACCAATCCTCCCACTACACCATCCACCACTCCAACCACAGCCACCACTCCAACCCCAGTCTCTTCCACCAATCCAGCTACACCATCCACCACCCTAACCGCCACTCCAACCCCATCGCCAAGAAAGAGGAAAAGGAATGCCAACCAGCAAATACTGGACTTCCTGCAAGCAGAATCAGCTAATGAACAGAGGAGACACGCAGAATCAGAGGAGAAAACAGAGAGGTTTTTAAATCTGTTTGAAAGACTCGTGGACAAAATGCCCGATAAATAGACTGGTTCTGTTAAAGTAGCCATTTTGTTAGTCATGTTCATTGCCATATTGTTATAAATTGTTCATTTGTTATTTATATTCATGGATTTTTTTTTATTGTTCTGTTATTTATGTTCAGTGTTCTGTTCTTATTAATAAACCTTTTCCAGCAAGTTTATGTGACTATCAATTGTTTTCACCAATCATCATACAAACAATGTAGATTATGAAAGAAACTAGCACTAACATGTTCTACAAATAATGTTTAATAGAGTTTTAAGGAATTGTTTCCAACTGACCAGGAAGTAATGGATTCTGGGAAATGGTATAAACAAACAAACAATATCCACTGACCTTTACATTTTGTTGAAATGTATAAAATGAAACATATGTACAAAATTAAATAGCACAAAAGAACATGTGCATGTAAAGTATTTACAATTTTTAACAGAATATTCTATTGAGGGGCTTGTGCATTGATCAATGCAGCAAGCCTGTCCCTTGTTGCATTTCCTGGTCTCTCGTGTGCCTGAGCAGCTTCTTGGAGGGGAGGTTCTGGGTCCAGGATGTCCAGTGCCACATCATTGTCTGGCTCCAGGACGTCTCCATTGTCCAGGCAGACATTGTGCAGGAAGGCACATGATGCAATCACCTGGGGTGCAAATGTAGGTTTGACCTCCAAGGCCCTGAACAGAGTTGACCTCCAGCGAGTCTTCATAATGCCAAATGCTCTCTCTACAATAGAACGGGCCTTTGATTGATGGTAATTGAATTTCCGTTGCAACTGGCCATTCACTGGTTCTCTGTATGGAGTGATGAGGGAGACTGGTGTCTCCAAACAAGGATACCCACCATCTCCCAGGATGAAGTATCCATTAGGTGGGTACCTTCTAGCAAGATAGAAAAAACTGTTTTTTAAAATGCGGGTGTCGTGTACTGAACCTGGATAGCCCACGAAAACATCCAGGAATTTGCCTGTATGGTCACAGAGGCCTTGCATGTTGATAGAATAAAACCCTTTGTAATTTAAATAGTCCAGACGATGGACTGATGGAGGCTTGATTCGCACATGACAACCTTCAATGGCACCAACAGCTTTGTTAAGGACTGGTGTCCCAGCAAGCTGTGCAAATCCATTACCTACAGTGTCCAGGTCTGCAGGCTTCGGGAAACTGATGGCTCTGTGTAGATTGTCCCAAATGAACTGTGCCACCCGGTGAACAATCCTGTGAATGGTGGATTTAGGAACACTGAAAACTCTTGAGACCACACGATAGGACAGACCATGGGCAAGCCAATAAACATAGATGAGGACTTCATATTCATGGCCCCAACCATGGTCTTGATCTCTCCTCATCAGACGCTGTAGGGAATGCATGGCCCGTCTAGACAGTCTGAAATCCTGTCTGGTCTCCAACTCGACATCAAACCACAGGCATAGGATTGGCACATCAATGTTCAATCTGCAGTATCTCACTGGGTAGTCACTCTGGAAAACAATGAACAATCCACATTATTGTACGACTCGTGGCCCAACAACACCAGTGTGATCTCCTCCATGATCAAGTAGCAGTACACATTCAACAATGTAGATTGGTGATATTTACAATGCTAACAATGAATGCAAAGGCATGAAACTATAATTTTTTCAGCCATATAAATGATTATTGATTGACCGATCAAAACCAGTAATGTATCATGTTTAATCATTTCACCATAGACTGGAAGCAAATTATACGATCTGAATGTGTAGGCCATCCTTAGACACAATGGTTGGTAGCTGAGCAAAGCGCCTAAAAGCGCCAGGATTAAACAAAACCACATACCTGAAACATTGCGACTATTGCGAGCAAACGGCGAATGCGTCTTCTGTTTCGGATATTTCTCCCCCGTTGATTTATCAGACGAAGATAAATCAACATAGCCCACACAACAGGCAGGATCTCCACTGGAACTGGCATTTTCAAACGTGAATGAAAACCAAAATAGTTTTGAAAATAGTTCTTCTTCTTCTTCTTCTTCTAGTTCGTCTTCTTCTTCTTCTTGTACAATTCATGCAGTTTGGACGCTGTAGTACTTCTTCTGTATGGTGGTTTGCAGTTCACAGGCAATGTGTATCACCGCCATCTACTGGACTGGGGTGTAATCAGACACGTCGATGATACGCGTGACGTAGGGAACACGTTCGCTACGTCAGTTTGCATACTAGTGGTGTCCCATTTCTTAGGGGGAAATCTTCCCTTGCACTTCCCTCATTGAGGGGACTTTACTGTGGAGGGAACTCATAGCAAGTGTTCTCGGAGCAAGTGAGAGAATTGGGACAGACCCTAACACTCACAACCATAGCACTACACTTCTCTCATGTACACACACCCACACGATCCACATCACATTCTAAATGCAGGTCAACTGCATTAAACTTTTTTTTGATTATTTGTGTTGTTTTTCTTGTTTGTTTTGTTTGTTTGCGTTAGAATGATTCAGTTTTGGAGCTGCTTAAACCTTTTTTTGTATACCTAAAAATAAAATGAATAAAGTTGTCGTCCCAAGGGGGGGGGGGGGGGGGGGGGGGGTGGTAGTGGGCCAAAAAAAGTGATCTCCACGGTCTGCAACAAACCTTCAATTGTATAAATGGGCAGAGTTACACTTTTATATGAAGCGGTATCTCCCTTCGATTTTTTATCAAAGGCAGCATAAGTTGTGACTCAGTTTCCTTCATATAACTTAGAAGGTAAACTAACAGTGTCTGTAGCAATGATAGGTACCTGTTATTGCCATAAGTAATAAACTATGTAGTGTTTGCAGCGCTTTTTTTCTAAATGCTGCACATGTCAAACTGATGGTTTGGGTATAATCATGATTGGCTTAAGATTTGTCTCTTTGCATCAGTTTTCTTTCTTAAGTTGCAGTGTGTTGACTTTTGAAGGTCCCTGTATAAAGCATTATATTAACCGAAAGAAGAGCAGATCAGAGAAGTCTGAAAAATAAACAGTAAAAAAACTATGTTTTTATATATACTTTTTTTCTCTATTGGACAAAAAAAATCTGACTTCCAATCACACATAGAGCCAGTGCTTTAAAGCATCCTGAGCTGCAAAATGAGAATCTGAGCCATAAATCATGATGGAAATTAATTGGGCATGTTACAAATGTACATACACATGCCTGTGTTTCATTTTACAACAACCCCTACATAGCAAAGTTGGTGTGGACGAGTGACGAGCCACACAGCCACAAACATTCGGCCCAGATGGTCCTTATCAGGTTGCCAGAACACGGTGCCCATGATGTAGGCCTTGGTTCTTTGCCAGGTGTCAGTTAGTTGTGCAATTGGTTGAAGTCGGACAAACTGAGCATCTCTGTATTTAGTATGTTAGCTAACATCTGCATCTGCTTGTGGAAAATCATTTCAAGTTATGTATTTTATGTTTGTCCTCTTTTTTACTTCTCTTCTTTACATTATTTGGACATAAGACATGCCCTTGTGATGTTGGGTGTTGTTGGCCCACCATGGACAGGTCGCTGTGATACAACCTTGTAGTTTTCAACTTAAAAAAAAAAGAAAGTGAACTTTTACCAGAGAAAATCAATAATGCGGGTGTGTCTAATTTCAATGAGACAGTTTCAATAAATAGTATGTTTTTTCTTATATATAAGATTATAATAAAGCACCAGGTTGACAGAGAGCATTGAGTTTGTCTGTTGTGTTAAATGAAGTTATAACTTAAGTTTAGGAGCTAGACCACGCCTCTCTCCCTCGCTCATTCACCACCTGAGCCATCAAACCAAAACCAACTGGGTCCCTTCAGCGCAGCACATGTGGTCAGAGTCATCGAGACGTGCGCTCATCGAGATGTACTCCCACTCTGAGTCTCAACCTCCGAGGTTCCTACATGGACCAGAAACTCTACAACGTTATACAATCCACCCCCTTCCTTTCATCCACCTACCTCGACCCCTCTATCTGTCATTCATCTTGCTGGACCCCTATCCTTCATCCACATTCCTTGACCCCTTTCCCTTTCATCCATCTACCTCGACCCACTTTCCTCATCACCCACCTACCTTATGTCCTAGCCATAACTCTCAGAACAATCACACGGACACGAGGCTGGCAGATAGTGGGTTTGTTTATTCCTGGACTGACAAAGCAAGTGCCCCTTTTCTTTCATATACCTACCTTGACCCCCTTTCCCACATCCACTTACCTCGATTCCCTTCCCTTTCATCCATCTACCTCAACACCCTTTCCCTTTCATCCACCTACCTTGACCTTCTTTCCTTTCATCCACCTACTTTGACCCCCATCCTTTTCATCCATCGACCTCAACACACTTTACTTCATCCACCTACCTTGACCCACTTCCCTTTCATCCATCTAAGTCAACCCCCATTCCTTCAGCTACCTACCTAGACCTTCTTTCCTCTCATCCACCTACTTCGACCCCCGTCCCTTTCATCCACCTACCTCGAAAATAAAGACAATTGAGAGCTTACTGAGTTTTTATTTGCTTTATTTGCTTTCTGACATTACTCAACACTTAAGTCATTCTTTTCAATGAGTACTTTCACTCTACTTTTAGTAGTTATTTTGATCACGACCTTTAAGCCATTACACAATTTAGTGGACACAACTTATTTTTTCAAATTAATTAAACATAAATGTACACGTTTTGTTCATTTCATGTTGATTAAACTGTAAATTTGTAGTTTAAATTTTCAGACAGATTTAATGTTCTAACTTGAAGCGTCTCCACTTGAAATGATGAGTAGGATGAATGTACTGTACAGAGTTCAATCAACAAATTAGAATGCGTTTCTACAGAAACATCTCTAGCACATTGGCAGACTTCCCAGCATGCACTGCTTGAGAGTTGAAACTCTCCTGAAACTCTTTTTCATCCTTTGTCTCATACTGTGTCTTTCATCCAGCAACCTCAACCCTCCTCCCCATCATCCACCTACCTCGTCAATGAAGACAGTTAAGAGCTTGCTTAGGTTTTATTTTCTTTATTTACTTTTACAACCTTGAAGTTATTACACAATTTAGTGAGCTCAATTTATCTTTTCAAAACAATTTAACGTGAATGTACAAGTTTTATTCATTTCATATTGACAATCACAGTAATAAAAAAAAATTATGATAATAAAATGCTACCGATGATAAAGGTTCATATTGAATTTATTCCTCACTTCATCAGTTTGTTGGAGCAGAATCTCAGCTGTGTACGAGCAGATAACGACTGATCTCCTGATTGATGATGATCATGTGAACTGAACTCATCATGAGCAGTGACAGCCTCTGAGGCTGAACACACACAGGAAGGAGCGCCGCCTGAACACACTCAAACATTTACAGAACAACAAGGAGACGGCAAAGTACCGCCCACAATGTTTGATTGACAGGTGATCTCTGTGCAGTGAAGAAATGACACAACAATCAGCTCTCAGCAACAATGATGGAAACACAAGTCTGAAGAAATGAAACACAGAATTTAACCCACTGACCCTGAAATGACTTCAGTCTATCTGAGTCTACAGAACTCAGCAGAGACTCCACCATAAACATAAAGTCCAGCATGGAGAGGCTGAGTGAATGTGGTCTGGACTCTGTGGAGGAGAGTCATGGTGTCAGAGACGCTGTAGAAGGACAGAATACCTGCACTGTGATCCAGGTACACTCCAACTCTGGAGGACCGAGGACCTGAGACGCGAGTTTTGACACTGTTGTAATAAAAGTCATAATGGTTTGTGGAAAAATATAACACCCAAGATTTGTCATTGTATCCAAATGCACATTCCTGTGACCTCTTTGCTCTGCTGATATTCTTGTATGCGACTGATACACCTCCTCCGTTCCTCTTCACCTCCCAGTAACAACGTCCAGTCAGACTCTCTCTGCTCAGGACCTGTAATTTGTCAGTGAATCTGTCTGGATGATCAGAATAACACTGTGGTTGACTCACTCCTGTCGCTTTTCTGTTCTCCTGAGATAATAACAGATATGTGTTTGCCGTGTTTGGATCCAGTGTGATTTCACGTGAATATCTTAAGAAGTCAGTTCTGGTCTTTGGTTCTGGTTCTGACAGTAAAACATCCACTTCAGTCTCTGTCAGTGAGATGTTTGTCTGTTTCTCTCTCAGGACGTCCTGTAGTTTGTCTCTGAGCTCTGACACAGCTGCTGTCACATCCTCAAAGTACTTGAGAGGACGGATCTTGATGCTGGATGAGTGTGTAGACTCACTGAGTGCTGACAGTGAGGGGTAGTTGTGTAGAAACTGGTTGTGATCCTCTGTGTGTGAGAGCTTCTTCAGCTCAGCGTCTTTCCTCTTCAGCTCAGTGATCTCCTGCTCCAGCTTCTCCTGAAGCTCTTTGACTCGACTCACTTCAGTTTCCTGCTGGGATCTGACCTGCTGCTTCACATCAGAGCGTCTTTTCTCCATGAGACGGATCAGCTGGGTGAAGATCTTCTCACTGTGCTCCACTGCTTTATCAGCAGAGTGATTGATGGCCTCCACCTCCTGTTGAAGCAGCTTCACATCTTCCTCTCTGTCCTGGATTCTCTGCTGGATGTTGTGTCGACTCCCCTCCAGCTCTCTCTGCCTCTCAGTCCTCTCTGCTGCAGCTGACACTGTGTCGTGGCCTTTATGTTCTTCCACAGAGCAGAGATAACAGATACACTGCTGATCAGTACGACAGAACATCTTCATCACCTCATCGTGACGAGAGCAGATGTTCTCCTGGAGCTTCTCTGACGGCTCCACCAGCTTGTGTTTCTTCAAAGGAGCTGATTCATAATGAGGCTGCAGGTGTTTCTCACAGTAAGAGGCCAGACAGACCAGACAGGACTTTACTGCTCTCAGTTTTCTCCCAGTGCAGACATCACAGGCCACATCTTCAGGTCCAGCATAGCAGAGATCAGCAGGAGCAGCTTGCAGTCCAGTCTTCTTCAGCTCCTCCACTAAAGCTGTTAACATGGTGTTTTTCAGCAGCTCAGGCCTCGGTGTGAAGCTCTTCCTGCACTGAGGGCAGCTGTAGATCCTCTTCTCATCCTCTGTGTCCCAGTGGTCTTTAATACAGTTCTTGCAGTAGCTGTGTCCACAGGGAGTAGTCACCGGATCCTTCAGTAGATCCAAACAGATCGAACAAGAGAAAGTCTCTCGGTCCAACTCAACTGCTTTCTGCGCCATTTCACCTCTCAGTACATCGACTGTGCGAGTTTTATTTCCTGATAACAGAAACTGGGTGGAGCTTTTGTGTTTGTGCAGTGAAGGAATTCTGTCAGCTCAGTTAAGCTTATCCACAAAACTGAAGGGGAGGGAACAAGGAAATGCACTGACAGAGTGGAGCTGCTGTGAGAGGAGGAGGAAGGGGAGGAGGACTAAGAGGGGGCGGTTATCAACTTTGGTTCATTCCAGGATGAGGAGCGGCTCTGTGGATCTGAACTCTGTTTCTCATTTACTGCATGTTTCATGTTGTAAATGTTCGAGTGTGTCTGCAGTCAAGTTTTCGTACAAATGTATTTTGAATTTGAACCAAACTTTGAGAAAATCATCCAAAGAAAATAAGCTTGTTTTCATCCACGAGTTAAACAGCAGCTGGCACAGATTCATGAGGGCACAAGATGACGTCATTAAAGGAGCAGTCTGTAGTTTTAGTGAAGAAATGTTAATGAAAAGAGAAAGATCTTCATTGGCTGATTATTTTTCAGTCTAAACAAACTTAATAATCAATCTCTCTTTGTTTTCATGACTGGATGAACTGAATAAACAAACTGACCTTAAAGGACAACACAATTTTTAATGTGTTACTGTGTTTTTATGTGGCGGACCCTGCCACCTTTCAGCTCTAGTTGTTTGCTTGTTAAAGTCTTTTTTCCTGAATATCTATAAGTATAAAACAAAAAATAACAACGCCCAGTCAACATCTTGCCACATCTCTCAGCTTTAGTAGAAACATCAAATCTTCCTTCAATAGTTTCTCAGTAGAGCTGCAATAATTCATTGATTAGTTGTCAACAGTGAAATGAAAGCACAATTATTTTGATGATCAACTATCCAAATCGGTTTGAGTGATTCCTAAATAAGTCCAAATATCTCTGATTTCAGTTTGTTAAATGTGAATATGTTCTGTTTCTTTCCTCCTCTGTGACAGTAAACTGAATATCTTTGGGTTTTGGACAAAATGAGACATTTGAGAACAAAACACTGATCAACATTTTTCACCATTTTCTTACACTTAATAGACCAAACTACTCAGTTAAAATGTGAACTTGTCTATCTTTTTTATGACCACCAACACCAATTTATAACTCATACATTACAAAATCATTCACAGAACTCTCAACTCAGAGTAAAATGTTTATAATGGGACTTTGCAATCCACTTTGGGGAGCACTGACACCTATTTTGATGCAACCTGACTCTGCCAACCTGTTCATTCTCTCTGGACCACAGTAACTGAGACACTATTTACAGTCCTGGACTGCAGAGTCTTCAGATACTCCCGTTCTCCTAAAGTACACAATTCCAGTCCTTGTCTCTCGAGCTATCGCTAAGAAAATAGTTTTTCAAAATTGGAAATCTAGAACATCTTGCCATTTCGTCCATTGGACCAACCTAATCTCAGAATTCATATCAACAGAAGGAACTGCAGCATACAAAAAGAGCAATATCTCTGCCTTTAAAGATATCTGGGATCCTTTCATAACTTTTCCACGTGCGTTCCCATCACCCTATCTTCTCCCCTCCTTACCACTTTTCTCCCTTTCTCCCTCTACCTCCCATTACTCCCAAACAACTCCCAACACTCAACACTCACAACCATAGCACTACACTTTCTCTCACATACATACACACACAATCCACATCACAATTCTAAATGCAGGTCCATTGTAAAGTTTCAAAATTAAAACCATTTTCTCTCTAGCCCAACAGCTGGCTAAGATTCTGATTTCAATTGTCTCAAAAGTTTCAAAAAGTCTTGAATGTACATCTGTCTGTCATAATCTCACTCTTCATTTCCACGTCTTTGCTATGAAATTGCTTGTTCTTATCTGTCTGTCGGTCTGTCTGTCTGTCTGTCCGATCCAGTTTGTTAAACTTTTTTTGGGTTTTTTTCCTGTTTGTTTTGTTCTGTTTTTTTAATGGTTTTTTAAAAATATCTATGCTTGAAAAAGAGTCCTCCAAGTGTGTGTGTGGGGGGGGGCAAACCTTCAATTGAATAAAATGGGCGGAGTTACCCTTTTATATGAAGCAGTACCTCCCTTAAATTTTTTTATCAAAGGCGGCATAAGTTGTGACTTTCCCTGTCAGGTTCCTTCATATAACTTAGAAGGTAAACTTACAGGCACTGTAGCAATGATAGGTACCTGTTATTGCCGTAAGTAATAAACTATGTATTGTTTGCAGCGCTTCTTCTTTCTGAATGCTGCACATGTCAAACTGATGGTTTGGGTATAATCGTGATTGGCTTGTAATTTGTCTCTTTGCATCAGTTTTCTTTCTTAAGTTGCAGTGTCTTAAAATCTCAAGGCCCCTGTATAAAGCATTATATTGACATAAAGAAGAACAGATCAGAGAAGTCTGAAAAATAAACTGAAAAGACAACAACAAAAAAACATAGTGCTTTTTTATCATTTTATTTTTTTTCTCAATTGGACAAAAAAAATCTCACTTCAAATCTCATATAGAGCCAGGGCTTTAAGACACCATAAACTGCAAAATGAGAATCTGTGCCATAAGTCACAATGGAAATGAATTGGGTATGTTACAAATGTACCTGTGTTTTATTTTACGACAATTTCTTCAGATTTTGGGTATTATTGGCCCACCATGGACAGGTCGCTGTAATAAATCCTTGTAGTTTTCAACTTAAAAAAAAGAGATAAAGAAAAAAAGTGAACTTTTACCAGAGAAAATCAATCATGCAGTTTCAGTAAATAATGTGTTTTTTTCTTTTTTATAAGATTATAATAAAGCACCGGGTTGACAGAGAGCATTAAGTTTGTCTGTTGTGTTAAATGAAGTTATAACTTAAGTTTAGGAGCTAGACCACACCTCTCTCCCTCGCTAATTCACCACCTGAGCCATCAAACCAAAACCAACTGGGTCCCTTTAACGCAGCACTAGTGGTTAGACTCATCGAGACGTGTGCTCATCGAGATGTACCCCCAGTCTGAGTCTCAACCTCCGAGGTTCCTACATGGACCAGAAACTCTACATTATACAATCCCCCCCCTTCCTTTCGTATACCTACCTCGACTCCTCTATCCATCATCCACCTTACTCGACCACTCTATTTGTCTTCCATCTTGCTTGACCCCTTTGCCTTTCATCCATCTAGCTTGACCCCCTTCCCTTCATCCACATTTCTTGACCCCTTTCCCTTTAATCCATCTACCTCGACCTACTTTCCTCATCACCCACCTACCTTATGTCCTAGCCAAAACTCTCAGAACAATCACATGGACACGAGGCTGGCAGATAGTGGGTTTGTTTATTCCTGGACTGACCAACCAAGTGCCCCTTTCCTTTCAAATACCTACCTTGACCCCCTTTCCTTCATCTAATTACCGTGACCCCTTTCCCTTTCAACTACATATCTCGACCCCTTTCCCTTTAATCCATCTACCTCGATTCCCTTCCTTGTCATCCACCTATTTCAACCTTCTTCCCCTCCATCCACCTACCTCAGCCCCTCTATTAATGATCCACCTTACTTGAGCCCCTTCCCTTTCAAACACCTTACTCAACCCCCTTTCCTTCAGCCACCTACCTCAGCCCTTTCCCTTTCATCCATCTACCTCAATTCCCTTTCATTTCAACCAGCTAACTCGACCCGCTTTCCTTCATCTACCTACCTTGACCCCAGTCCCCGTCATCCACATACCTCGACCCCCGTCCCAATCACCTACCTACCTTATGTCATAGCCAAAACTCTCAGAAGAATGACACGGACACAAGCCTTGCAGATAGTGGGTTTGTTTATTCCTGGACTGACCAAGCAAGACCCCCTTTGCTTTCATATACCTACCTCGTTCCCTCTATCCATAGTCCACCTTATTTATCCCCCTTCCCTTTCATTCACCTACCTCGACCCCCTTCCCTTCATCGACCGACCTTGACCCCTTTGCTAAATTGAGTCACTTTCCTTCATCCACCAACCCAAACCACCTTTCCTCCATCCACCTACCTCTATCCCCGTACCTTTCATCCATCTACCTCAACCCCCTTTCCTTTCACCCACGTACCTCGACCCCCGTCCCTTTTATCCACCTACCTCAAACCCCTTTCCTTCATCCACTTACCTCGACCCCCTTTCCTTTCACCCACGTACCTTGACCCCCGTCCCTTTTATCCACCTACCTCAACCCTCGTTCCCTTCATCCACCTACCTTCAACCCCCTCCCCTTCATCCACCTACCTATACACCCATGCCTTTCATCACTCTACCTCAACCCCCTTTCCTTCATCCACCTACCTTGACCCCTGTCCCTTTCATCCATGTATCTCGACCCCCATCCCTTTCATCCATCTACCTCGATCCCCTTCCACCTACCTTGAACGCCTTCCCCATCACCCACCTTATGTCGTAGTCAAAACTGTCAGAAGAATCACATGGACACGAGGCTAGCAAATAGTGGGTTCATTTATTGTTGGAGTGACCAAGCAAGACCCCCTTTCCTTTCATCCACCTACCTCGAACCCCGGCCTTTTTCATCCATCTACCTCAACCCCCTTTCCTTCTTCCACCTTCCTCGACCCCATCCCTTTCGTCCATTTACCTCAACGCCGTTTCCACCAGCCACCTACCTTGATCCCGTTCCCTTTCATTCATCTACCTCAACACCCTTTCCATCAGCCATCTACCATGACCCCTTTGCCTTTCATCCACCTACCTTGACCCCCCTTCCCCTTCATCCACCTACCTCGACCCTCATCCCTTTCATCCAGCTACCTCAATTCCCTTCCCTTTCATCTACCTACTTCAACCCCCTTCCCATTCATCTACCTAGACCTTCTTTCCTTTCATCCACCTACCCCGACCCCTGTTCCTTCTTCCACATACCTTGACTCACTTCCCTCTCATCCACCTAAGTCAACCCCTGTTCCTTCATCCACCAACCCAAACCACCTTTCCTCCATCCACCTACCTCTACCCCCTTTTCATCAGCCACCTACCTCAACCCCCTTTCCTTCATCCACCTACCTCGATCCCCTTTCCTTTCACCCACGTACCTCGACCCCAGTCCCTTTCATCCACCTACCTCGACCCACTTCCCTTTCATCCACCTAAGTCAACCTCCGTTCATTCAGCCACCTACCTCGGCCCCCTTCCCTTCAGCCACCTACATCGACCCCCTTCCCTTCATTCACCTACCTCGACCCCCTTCCTTTTCATCCATCTTCCTCTACTCCCCTTTCATCCATCTACCTTAACCATCTTCCCCTTCATCCACCTACCTCAACAATAAAGACAATTGAGAGCTTGCTGAGTTTTTATTTTCTTTATTTACTTTCTGATATTACTCAACACTCAAGTCATTCTCTTCAATTAGTACTTTCACACTCTACTTTAAGTAGTTATTCTGATCACGACCTTTAAGCCATTACACAATTCAATAGACTCAACTTATCTTTTCAAATTAATTTGACGTAAATATACAAGTTTTATCCATTTCATGTTAGATTTTAAATTTGTAGTTTTCATTTTCAGACAGATTTAATGTTCTAACTTGAAGTGTCTCCACTTGAAATGATGAGTAGGATGAATGTACTGTTCAGAGTTCAATCAACAAATTAAAATAAGATTCTACAGGAACATCTTTAGCACATTGGCAGACTTCCCAGCATGCACTGCTTGACAGTTCAAACTCTCCTGAGACTCTTTTTCATACTTGGACAACAACATAAATGATGGAAACTTTCTGATTGTTTTTAACACATTTTAAGATGAATCAGGGTTTTTTTCACAATAATGATAAAAAGCTAACAATGATAAAGGTTCATAATGAATTTATTCCTTACATCATCAGTTTGTTGGAGCAGAATCTCAGCTGTGTACGAGCAGATAACGACTGATCTCCTGATTGATGATGATCATGTGAACTGAACTCATCATGAGCAGTGACAGCCTCTGAGGCTGAACACACACAGGAAGGAGCGCCGCCTGAACACACTCAAACATTTACAGAACAACAAGGAGACGGCAGAGTACCGCCCCCAATGTTTGATTGACAGGTGATCTCTGTGCAGTGAAGAAATGACATAACAATCAGCTCTCAGCAACAATGATGGAAACACAAGTCTGAAGAAATGAAACACAGAATTTAACCCACTGACCCTGAGATGACTTCAGTCTATCTGAGTCTACAGAACTCAGCAGAAGCTCCATCATCAACATGAAGTCCAGCATAGAGAGGCTGAGTGAATGTGGTCTGGACTCTGTGGAGGAGAGTCATGGTGCCAGAGACTCTGTAGAAGGACAGAATACCTGCACTGTGATCCAGGTACACTCCAACTCTAGAGGACCGAGGACCTGAGATGGGAGTGGAGACTTTGTTGTAATAAAAGTTATAACTGTTTGTGTCACAATCCAACCCCCAAGATTTGTCATTTTGTCCAAATAAACATTCGTCTTTCTTTCCTGCTCTGCTGATGTTCTTGTATGCGACAGCTACAGAAACCCCTGCTCCTGTCCGTTTCACCTCCCAGTAACAACGTCCAGTCAGACTCTCTCTACTCAGGACCTGACCCCAGTAAGTGAACCTGTCTGGATGACTAGAATACGACTGATGTTGTCTCGTGTCTGTTGCTTTTCTGTTCCCCTCAGATAATAACAGCCATCTATGTGCTGTGTTTGGATCCAGTGTGATTTCACGTGAATATCTTAAGAAGTCAGTTCTGGTCCTGGGTTCTGGTTGTGGCAGTGAAACATCCACTTCAGTCTCTGTCAGTGAGACGTTTGTCTGTTTCTGTCTCAGGACGTCCTGTAGTTTGTCTCTGAGCTCTGACACAGCTGCTGTCACATCCTCAAAGTACTTGAGAGGACGGATCTTGATGCTGGATGAGTGTGTAGACTCACTGAGTGCTGACAGTGAGGGGTAGTTGTGTAGAAACTGGTTGTGATCCTCTGTGTGTGAGAGCTTCTTCAGCTCAGCGTCTTTCCTCTTCAGCTCAGTGATCTCCTGCTCCAGCTTCTCCTGAAGCTCTTTGACTCGACTCACTTCAGTTTCCTGCTGGGATCTGACCTGCTGCTTCACATCAGAGCGTCTTTCCTCCATGAGACGGATCAGCTGGGTGAAGATCTTCTCACTGTGCTCCACTGCTTTATCAGCAGAGCCATTGATGGCCTCCACCTCCTGTTGAAGCAGCTTCACATCTTCCTCTCTGTCCTGGATTCTCTGCTGGATGTTGGGTCGACTCCCCTCCAGCTCTCTCTGCCTCTCAGTCCTCTCTGCTGCAGCTGACACTGTGTCGTGGCCTTTATGTTCGTCCACAGAGCAGAGATAACAGATACACTGCTGATCAGTACGACAGAACATCTTCATCACCTCATCGTGACGAGAGCAGATGTTCTCCTGGAGCTTCTCTGACGGCTCCACCAGCTTGTGTTTCTTCAAAGGAGCTGATTCATAATGAGGCTGCAGGTGTTTCTCACAGTAAGAGGCCAGACAGACCAGACAGGACTTAGCTGCTCTCAGTTTCCTCCCAGTGCAGACATCACAGGCCACATCTTCAGGTCCAGCATAGCGGAGATCAGCAGGAGCAGCTTGGAGTACAGTCTTCTTCAGCTCCACTAAAGCTGCTAACATGGTGTTTTTCAGCAGCTCAGGCCTCGGTGTGAAGCTCTTCCTGCACTGAGGGCAGCTGTAGATCCTCTTCTCATCCTCTGTGTCCCAGTGGTCTTTAATACAGTTCTTGCAGTAGCTGTGTCCACAGGGAGTAGCCACCGGATCCTTCAGTAGATCCAAACAGATCGGACAAGAGAAAGTCTCTCGGTCAAGCTGAACTGCTGTCTGAGACATTTCACCTCTCAGTACATCGACTGTCTGAGTTTTTCTTTCTGATAACAGAAACCTGTCTGAGCTCTGATCTGATCAGTGTTTGTTAAGTGAATGAGGTCAGTCAGCTGAGTTACACTCATCCACAAAACTGAAGGGGAGGGAACAAGGAGATAGACTGGGAGCGGTTATTGACCTTAGGTTCACTCCAGGACGAGAAGCGACTCTGTGGATCTGAACTCTGTTTCCTCATTTACTGCATGTTTCATGTTAGGGTTAGGGTTAGGGTTAAATGTTTAAGTTTGTCTGCAGTCAAGTTTTCACCCAAATGCATTTTGAATTTCAACCAAATATTGGTTGCTTTGTTTCATCCGCTACGAGTTAAACAGCAGCTGGCACAGATTCCAGAGGGCACAAGATAGAGAAAGATCTTGATTAGCTGATTCAAATAAATAAACAAACTGTTTACTGTTCTCTCATCACTGAATAAACAAACTGAACTCAAAGGGCAGCACAATTTATACTGTTACTGTGTTTACATGTGGCGGACCTTGCCACCTTTCTAGCTTCAGACAGTGTTCTGGGACCTTATTTTCCTCTGAGAACAGCTGGTTTATTCACTTAGAGAGAAAAGTGTGTGATATAACCCGATTATTATTGTGAACATAAAAATTGAGTTTGGATTTCCTTTTAAAAACTACAAACTGGAAATTTGTGTGTGTGTGTGTGTGTGTGTCACTGCAGAGCCCACCATTGCCAACATTGCCGTCACGTTTGCTTTGTGTCTGGTGCAGGAAGAAACGGTAAAAACAGGCTTTCGTCATGAAGGTGTTCATAAGCAGGAAGTCTTTGAAAGCAAGAAAACAAGTTCCTATTGGTGGAAAAAGGCTCCACACCAACCAATCACAAAATTATATGGCAAAACACGTGATTTGGTTGCTGAGGAACAGCAGAAGTTGTGGGAGTGACAGTGTGGCAGTGACAGAGATAGAGACAACAAGTTTTGAGAGTTGAGAGATTTGTGACATTTAGCGTGTTTGGAGTGTATAGTTAGTGTGTTACGTAGTGTTTAGTGTGTAGTGTAGTCGTTTTTTTGTTTAATGGGTCAAAACAACAAGGAGACTGCTGAATGTTGAGCAGGCAGGAAGGAGCTGAGGTAGACCTGAGCCTGAGGCACTGCCTGCATTTAAATATAAATTGTTTGTACATTTTTGTTAAAAATATTTGTGGTTTTCACAGTAAAAAAATCTAAGTTTTTCCTACTCGGATTTTATGTTTTTGTGATTTTAGGTCCATTGTGTTAATACAGTTGTCAAAATGAAACAATAACTGTACAGTCACACATGAGGGTGTGCTGAAAATAATGACACCAAACAAGGCAAGGTAAATAGTTTTTAAGGTGAACTATAATGGTGAAATCAAAATAGTCAAAAACGGCCAATCACATCCCTGACATCCCACCTTCACACAGAGCCTCTGTCAGGCCTGGGCTGGAAAGAGGACTCAGATGCAGAATTAGGGCGATTCAAGCAGGCTTTTATTTTGAAATTCTCACTTGAGTTCTTAAACAAGGTGACGAATCAATGGGCTATGAAACCACAATATCTAATCTCCAAAAGAGACAAAAACAGAACTAAACAAATGAGGCAAATGACCTCAAAGCAACCAAAAAAATTAACTAAAATTCACTGTCCAAGGAGGTAAAGAAAAGGACTATAACTGAACTACACTGGCACACTAGGGCTATAAAAAACTAAACAAAAAATCACTTCAACAGAGGAAGGCAAAAGTCTATAAACTTAAACTGCTCTATCGGCTGATTACAAAAATTAGAAAACAAAAAGAGGCACTCCAACGGAGGCAGACAAGCGACTATGAAATTATCTATGCTTCAAGCTGAAAATATTTACAAACAAAAAGTCACTCATTCAAGAGGAATCAAGAAGAATATACAAACTCGAGACCTTGGCTTTGGTAAGGCTTTGAACAAGGCTGGGGTGAACAACGAATACGAAACACACTGGCACAAGACAAACGAAGACGCAGACTATTTAACACATGACGGAGAGGGGAACAGGTGGAAACAATCAGGGATCAGGGATGACGTCAGACCGGGGACACGAGAGGAAGGGCATGTGACCTGAAACGAGAGGGGAGTTAGACTTTCAAAGTAAAACAGGAAATTCACGAGACAAAAAAAGCCCAGAAAAGACAAAACCTCACCGCTGTGTGACAGCCTCATTTGGCCATCCATGAAAACGCTACTTAACCTCCCACTTTTCTATAGAAATACATCCTTCCTACCGGCAATCCACTAGTAATAATAAAAATGGAGTCTATATTTGTTTATGTTTTACCATTAACCTCCAGTAGGTGTCTAAATACACAAGACACAAGCTTTTGTAGCAGAAATTCAACAAATGGCAGAGTGTTTCTGCAGACAGACAGCTGATATCAACTCCAGCCTGTTTAATTGATTTTACCTATTAGATGATTAAGTCAACACCACAAATACAAGTTCTGGTGCTCGGTGATGACGGTATCGCCAGATTTTCAGACCTACTTGGAGAACGCCTCGCTGGCTGAGGGTCAAATGATTACGAGGTTAATCAGATTGACCTCTGATTAGTCTGCGCAGAACGACTGCTCTGTGCTGCAAAGCTCTCCAGTTGGATCGGAGCGTGTGAGCAGATACCGTCGAGACCTGCAGACCGTCAGGAGACAAACTTTCACTCCAACAAACAGTTTCACCGGGACACCTTTTATCACAGAAATCAAGCGAACATGGGACAAGAAGAGAGCCACAGTGAGGGGTTGGATCTGGCTCAGATTCAGGAGCTGTGCATCATGTTCATGAGGGAGTGTCCGAGCGGAGCCCTGCACCTCCACGAGTTCAAGAGGATCTTCGGTGTGCAGAGCAGCTCAGCAGAGGAGTCTCTCTACATCGAGACGGTCTTCAACTCCTTCGACACAAATCGGGTAAAAGACGCAGCAGATTCTCATTGAAGAATTTCGATTTTTTTAGCTTCTTTTTAAATAAAACTCTGCATTGTTTGCTTACAGGACAACAGGCTGGATTTCATCGAGTATGTAGCAGCACTTCACCTGATCTTGAGAGGGGATCTGGAAGCCAGGCTCAAGTGGTCCTTCAAAATGTACGACAAGGACGGGAACGGCAAGTTGGACAGACAGGAGGTGAAGCGGCTCATCAGGGTAAGACAAGACATTTCAGATACCAACAATTTATTATATAGATTCACTTTTCAAGGTGCTTTTTGTAAGAGAATACAAACTCATCGATAACTGACATTGTATCCAGAAGCGCCATTATTTAACAAGCTGGGAATGAGACTTAAAAATCAAAGTTGAGCTTGTGTAAGGTTTCATAACGCAAATCCTCATAAGTCAGATTACAGTACAGTCCTGGCAGCAGGGCTTAGGGTCAGGGATCAGGACCTGCAGCCTCAGGGAACATGAGGAGAGGTGAGGTGAGGATGGTCTCTGAGGGCTATTCTTGAAGCGAACATCTTTGGTGGACTTAACAGTAAGCCTCTAAATTTAGACATAATATTAGCTCACTGTCCACACGCTCACAGAGGGAATATCATGTTTGTTCCCTGATGTGTGAGGAATTCAACTATCATACCAGCAGGAGAAGATTTAGGAGGTTTGACATCTTCAAATCCATCTCCGACACTGTAAATAAAAAAAACTGAAAAAACTTGTGACAGAAAATAATTTAACAATGATAATAATAATACTCATGATACATTTATTTTATGTAGCGCAGAAATATAAAAAATGACACACTAAAATTATAAAGAACCAGACAAGTTATACATTAAAAGCGACAGTCATTTTCTGTATCTTGTTTATTTTTTGGGCTTTTAAATGTTTAAAGATATTTACACATATGAAAGCAGAGAAATTATCACCTGTAACACTTTTATCTGTTAAATAAAAGTGGATGAATATTAATTTTCTTTAAAAAAAAAATTGCGAAAGAGTATTAGGGCCATAAGTGAGGAAAAATATGAGAGAGGGAAGTTTTTTTTTCATTATGCATCAAAATGTGGAGAATGAGGTCAACTTTTCTGGTCCATCAGGTCCAGTTAGAATCAGAATCAGAAACAGAACCAGGATTTCCTTTATTTGTCCCGCAAACGGGGAGATTTCTTCATCACAGCAGCCAAAGGACAGTGGGATTGTAACAAACAATATTAATAGTAAAAGAATAAAAAATACAATAAAAAATAGAAAGAAATAGACCTATATACATTGTATATAAATAATGTTTACACTGTTAACAGTGTAATTGTGAGCAGTATGGCAGTGTGTTGTTGAATAATAATAAATATGGCTTAGTGAAATCGTCTAGTTAGTGCAAAAAACAGAGAAATGGGTTCTTTTATGACAGTTTTTCTGATACTCTTCAGAAGAAATCACTACAGATAGAGTTTGTTATTACAGGGTCAGTGCCACCATCCACTCATCTGTTTTCTTTTATTTCAACTCTTCCTTCAGAGCAGATGTCTGAGTGACTCCCTGTATGTCAGGCTGTTAAAGCACTTCTTCACTGACACTGTTCATGTTTCTCTCACAGATTATTCACAAGATCAAGCTCCAGCGGAGTGAAGTCGACATGACGCCGTCCGAAATCTGCGACAGAATCTTTGAGCTGGTGGACCAGAACCATGACGGTGAGAAACAGGAACCACTCAAGATGTTGTGCTCGTTACATGTTGTGTTACATGTTTCATAAGCACAACATGTTTGTGTTTTTGTTGTGTAGTTTCATGTTTTTTAAATGTTGTATAATCCTCACATTACTTTTTCATCTGTGAGAGCATGTAAAAAGAATTTACCTAATTTTTCTAGTGGAAAACATTGTTTACAGTTTTTCACAAATGGAAAGGAGACACATTGATAAATTTAGATTATTCTGGCACCAGATCACAATCTATAAACACAGTTATTTATATCAGACTTAGAAAATGGATCAACACAACTTGCCCCTCAGGGCTTCCGTAGTTTCATCACTGTTGACTTGATAAACAGTCTGTTGTCGAGTTTCCTTGAATCCCGAGTGAATATGTTTCTCATTATGTGTACTGGTTTTATCTCCAGTGTTTATGGTGGATTAACTGTTTATTAGTTGTAAATGTGTTGTCCTGTATCTCCACACACTAAGAGAACAACAACATATGAAGCGTCGTAACGCAACATGTACTTTGATTTGATCAGAAAGTAAGTGTAACTCTGGTGAAACAATACACAGATCAAATGTTTTGTCCATTTGTTTCTCAGCTATAATGACCAAATATGAGCAATTCACCTCATCTTAAAAGAGTTTCCTGCAGGGGTTTAATATTTAGGGCCTTATTTATATAAAAAAACAACATTTCAGTATCTTTAACTTGTTGCTTCAGTTGCTTCAACCTGACTTCTGGAAAAATAGCTTGACTTGACTTGAGAGAAACAGATGTAATCAAAACAGAATCCAGATTATGCTCTTTAGAATTATTTTTGTGAACAATTGATAGTAGAATAGGATGCAAAGGCTCTCTTAAAAGAGACACGTTGACATGAATGTGGTGATGAATGTAGATCAATGTGCAGTGTGAAGTTCTGATCCACACGATCTTCTCTCTGTTCTTCTCTGACTTGTTGTTTGTGTCCCACAGGTCAGATAACTTTGTCCGAGTTCATGGAGGGCGCTCAGAAGGACGAGTGGGTGATGAACCTGCTCAAGCTGGACGTCAACGCCACCGGCTGGGTTGTCCAGAACTGTGGGAAGTTTCCTTGATATTTGTCTGAGTGGGTTCACCACCCACAGGTTTTTCTTTGAGGCAACACAGATTTGCTGTGTCGGGTTCTATTTAACCTGAGTCTCCGTGTCGAGCTTCCTGTGACTCACAGCTGGAGCTCAGTTTTCACGGCTGCAGGTCCGCAGTGAGTTTGGCTGCTGGGCCGAAGGTCCTCGCTGAACGTCTGTGGTCTGTTTGTCATGAAGCTAATGTCTCTGCAAATGCACAGAGAACATTAGTGGTTATTATTATGAATTACATTAATTATTATTTAATGTGTTTTTGGTTTAGGACAGTGGATTTTGTAAAAAAAAAAAAAACAAACAAAAAAAAAAAAAAGAAAAAACATAAAAAATCCAGGAATCAGTCAACAAAATCACATCACTACTTATGTGACATGATTGGTTATTGAATTTAGGGTAATTATTATATTAAAATGCTCTAACTTTATACATAGTTATGACAATATGACCATATATTTGTAGTGTGAGTAACTTATCTGCTCGTATATCAAGTGAATGAATATTATCAGGCTGGAGAAACCTGCTTTTAAACAAAGTGTTTGTGTAGACGACCAGCTGCATTGAGCACATAGCTGCTGATATACAACTGTGTAACTGGAGGACACCACTAGATGGCGCACCAGAGAACTCAATCTGTCATTGCTGCAAGTAAATTCCTGAGTATGTGCTCATCTGACGCTCCAAATACAGAACATACAAGAATTCACCGTTTAAAGCGAATAAATCTCCGGCTGTAGTCGACTGCAACAGAGAGAGCTAAAAATGATCAGTCACAACATTGAACTCTGATCATGTTGTTGCAATGTAATGTTCTGCTGGGTCCATCATTATCTGGATGCTACTTCGACATGCACCAGTGCTCCCAGTACAGCTGCAGACCCTCAGTGCCTCCTGCTGACAGTGGCGACTGTTAAGAAATGACTCGAGGAACGTGACAAAGAGCTCAAGGTGTCAACCCGGCCTCCAAATTCCCCAGATCCCAATCTGATCAAGCAACTGAGGGAGGTGCCGGAACAAGTCCGATCCACTGAGGCTCCATGTCTCAGCCCACAGAGAAGATCCGCCACCAGACACAACAGGAAGCCCCCGGAGGTCCTGCCTCAAAATACAGAGATTGCCTTGGCTGCACGATGCGCATCCACACGACATTAGGCAGGCAGTTTTAATGTTGTGGCTGATCAGTTTATGATTATTATGTTCTTTTATTCAAAGGTTCTCCATGCAGCTTCAAATATGGGCGCAAAGTAATGAAGCAAATGTATTGAAATGTATGAAATGTATGAAATGTAACTTTTAAAGGTGTTATAATGGCTACTTTAGCAAACAGTTGCCTTTTTTTACAGCAGAAAACAGAAAACATCAGTACTCACCATAAAGTTATGTTTGTAGTCATCCAATAATCACAAACAAAGAAACAAAAAAATCAGCATTCACTCTCTTTTAGCACTGTTTTGGGCTCCATCAACTCCTGAGGGAAATATCTGATTCTCCAGCTGCCAAACGCTCCACGATGTCACCAGATCTCTGACTGTGTGTGATATCTGGTGACGGGCTGGTTCAGCGGTATCGACAGGAACGGTGGGACTGGACGGAACCAGCCAGTGTCGTGGATCGAAACCAAAACATGAGCTGAGAGACTCTAAAACACTCTGAGACGAGTGTGGTTCCGTCACCATGAGCAGTTCCTTTGATATTAATAACCATTTAGTCCATTGTAAATATCAAAATATTAAAATTCATTAAATGAGATTATGTCAACAAACTATCATCTGATAAACTAACCCATTAATTCCATAAACGATTCAGCAGCGAGGCTCCAAAAGAGCTACTGCCGAGTATTTCGCAGGTTTTTTCTTGGAGGTCAGATGTTTCAGGTGAGCGTGAGAAGTGAAGCTGTATGTGTTGAAGATGTGCATTAATTTTGATATTAAAATGATTTTTATACACACTTCATGCTGCGTTGTCTTGAATTGTTTTTGTTGAATGTTTTTTTATTTATAGTTCTGCCACTTTGTGTCACTGAAGACAGAAATATTCAAATCCAATAAATCCTATAAATCCTATAAATCCTACACTCGGGGAGCTTTAGACAACCAGGTAATCCTCTGAGGTTCAGTCTGCACAGTTAAGTCTCAGCTGCTGATCAGTTCATCTGCAGGATTTCAGGTGATCTGAGGTGAAGACAACAGCAATACTGGAGACCAGGAGGGAGGAGACATCTCTCAGGTGGTACGCTACCTGAGATCCTGGTTCTGCCTCAGTCCAGAGTGATGAGATGGAGACGACTGAACACTGATAAAAGTCTGTTGTTACTACTGCTGTAACAAAATAATTTCCCGGTCTGGGATCATTAAAGTATTTACCTGCTAAATTCATGGTAACACAAAAGTGTTACTAGGTAATTAACAATGGTAATAAGAAAGTAAATACAATACCTAGTAACATATTATTGTTACCATATATTTACTGTGTGAATAGCAAGTAATTAGGGGACTGTAGCACCTGCTTATTACCAGCAGTAATTACCCAATAACACACTATAATTTACCATATAGTTACCAGGGATATTCCCAGTATTTTGGCCATAGTTTCATTGTACTTACTTTCTATTTACCATTAGTAATTACCTAGTGACACTTTTGTGTTACCATGAATTAAACCAGGTAAATACCTGGTAATTAGGGGACTGTAAAAGAAAAGCTTACCATGACATTATGTAGAAATTGGCATTCAGTTTTCTGAGTGTGACACCAATGTGGTAAACACAAAAATCCCATGTCTGTGACAGTCTGTAATGTAGGCGCTGACTACAAACTGTTGACATCATAACTTTGTGATGAGGAGGACTTTATATCATCAGGAGGAGGAGAGGAGGACTTTATATCATCAGGAGGAGGAGAGGAGGACTTTATATCATCAGGAGGAGGAGAGGAGGACTTATATCATCAGGAGGAGGAGAGGAGGACTTTATATCATCAGGAGGAGGAGAGGAGGACTTTATATCATCAGGAGGAGGAGAGGAGGACTTTATATCCTCAGGAGGAGGAGAGGAGGACTTTATATCCTCAGGAGGAGGAGAGGAGGACTTTATATCATCAGGAGGAGGAGAGGAGGACTTTATATCATCAGGAGGAGGAGAGGAGGACTTTATATCATCAGGAGGAGGAGAGGAGGACTTTATATCATCAGGAGGAGGAGAGGAGGACTTTATATCATCAGGAGGAGGAGAGGAGGACTTTATATCATCAGGAGGAGGAGAGGAGGACTTTATATCATCAGGAGGAGGAGAGGAGGACTTTATATCATCAGGAGGAGAGGAGGACTTTATATCATCAGGAGGAGGAGAGGAGGACTTTATATCATCAGGAGGAGGAGGAGAGGAGGACTTTATATCATCGGGAGGAGGAGAGGAGGACTTTATATCATCAGGAGGAGGAGAGGAGGACTTTATATCATCAGGAGGAGGAGAGGAGGACTTTATATCATCAGGAGGAGGAGGAGAGGAGGACTTTATATCATCAGGGAGGAGAGGAGGACTTTATATCCTCAGGAGGAGGAGAGGAGGACTTTATATCATCAGGAGGAGAGGAGGACTTTATATCATCGGGAGGAGGAGAGGAGGACTTTATATCATCAGGAGGAGGAGAGGAGGACTTTATATCATCAGGAGGAGGAGAGGAGGACTTTATATCATCAGGAGGAGGAGAGGAGGTCTTTATAGCATCAGGAGGAGGAGAGGAGGACTTTATATCATCAGGAGGAGGAGAGGAGGACTTTATATCATCAGGAGGAGGAGAGGGGGACTTTATATCATCAGGAATCATCAGGAGGAGGAGAGGAGGACTTTATATCATCAGGAGGAGGAGAGGAGGACTTATATCATCAGGAGGAGGAGAGGAGGACTTTATATCCATCAGGAGGAGGAGAGGAGGACTTTATATCATCAGGAGGAGGAGAGGAGGACTTTATATCATCAGGAGGAGGAGAGGAGGACTTTATATCATCAGGAGGAGGAGAGGAGGACTTTATATCATCAGGAGGAGGAGAGGAGGACTTTATATCATCAGGAGGAGGAGAGGAGGACTTTATATCATCAGGAGGAGGAGAGGAGGATGACTTATATCATCAGGAGGGAGAGGAGGACTTTATATCCTCAGGAGGAGGAGAGGAGGACTTTATATCATCAGGAGGAGGAGAGGAGGACTTTATATCATCAGGAGGAGGAGAGGAGGACTTTATATCATCAGGAGGAGAGGAGGACTTTATATCATCAGGAGGAGGAGAGGAGGACTTTATATCATCAGGAGGAGGAGAGGAGGGACTTTATATCATCAGGAGGAGGAGAGGAGGACTTTATATCATAGGAGGAGGAGAGGAGGACTTTATATCATCAGGAGGAGGAGAGGAGGACTTATATCATCAGGAGAGGAGAGGAGGACTTTATATCATCAGGAGGAGGAGAGGAGGACTTTATATCATCAGGAGGAGAGGAGGACTTTATATCATCAGGAGGAGGAGAGGAGGACTTTATATCATCAGGAGGAGAGGAGGACTTTATATCATCAGGAGGAGGAGAGGAGGACTTTATATCATCAGGAGGAGGAGAGGATGACTTTATATCATCAGGAGGAGGAGAGGAGGACTTTATATCATCAGGAGGAGGAGAGGAGGACTTTATATCATCAGGAGGAGGAGAGGAGGACTTTATATCCTCAGGAGGAGGAGAGGAGGACTTTATATCCTCAGGAGGAGGAGAGGAGGACTTTATATCCTCAGGAGGAGGAGAGGAGGACTTTATATCCTCAGGAGGAGGAGAGGAGGACTTTATATCCTCAGGAGGAGGAGAGGAGGGACTTTATATCATCAGGAGGAGGAGAGGAGGACTTTATATCATCAGGAGGAGGAGAGGAGGACTTTATATCATCAGGAGGAGGAGAGGAGGACTTTATATCATCAGGAGGAGGAGAGGAGGACTTTATATCCTCAGGAGGAGGAGAGGAGGTCTTTATATCAGGAGGAGGAGAGGAGGACTTTATATCCTCAGGAAGATATCATCAGGAGGAGGAGAGGAGGACTGGAATAATATATAATATATAATCTAAATGTATGTGTATTGTGTTTGCAGTCCGAACAGATGCAGATGCAGTTGAATCATCTCTGTGACATTCAGCAGCAGCTTAGGAGGGGAAACTGTCGACCACGCTCCGGCTTTGACGTCACGTGTCGTTAATCTGGCTGACAGCTCGGCGGTGGCCTTTGGTCCCCCGGGGGGACAATCCACTCTTCATCTTCTTTGCTGTGTGAGACTCACAGGAGCTGTTGCTTATTAGCAAATTCATTACTTCTGAGTAGAGAGTGAATCAGCCCTTTGTTCAGGACGGTGTGGAGTTACTTATCACTTTGGAGGAAATACAAAATCTGAAGACAAAAGGAAAATTCCAAAGAGGGATTTGGAGAAGATCACAGAAAAGTTGATTGGATTTGTGCAGCAGGTTATCTCGAAATAGCCCACAGGGGAGACGAGCAGTGATGAATGTGATTCACAACTTCTGTGTAGGTTTTTCATCATCTTAGCGACTTTCTTTAGTGTTTTAAATCATGGGTCAAACACAGAGTGAAGGAGAATCGGAAGTGACTCTTCAAAACATCCAAGAACTTTACCGTAAGTTTGCGAGCGAATGTCCAAGTGGAAATCTGCACCTGCACGAATTCAAGAAGATATTTGGAATCAACAGCAGCTCCACAGAGGAAGAAGTGGCCTACATGGAGAACGTTTTCCGATCCTTTGATACTAACAGGGTAATGTAACATTGATAACATAATGCTGTGATGTTGAGCTTCAGTATTTGTCAGTTTTGTGTTATATCAGCTGTTTGACTGTTGTCTTCTCAGGACGGTCACATAGACTTCATGGAATATGTCGCAGCGGTGCATCTGGTGCTTCGTGGGAAACTCGAGGACAAACTGAGATGGTCTTTTAAGGTTTACGACAGAGATGGAAATGGCTGTCTGGACAGACAGGAAGTGAGGCACATTGTTACAGTAAGTATTCGGTCATTCATTAAAAACCTTATTATTTTCATGAAGAGAATCAACTGTTGGACTCTTTTGGTTCCAAATCCAGAGAATTTTACTCAGGAAATGTCCCTTTTTTCACAGCTGATGATGATGATGATGATGATGATGATGGTGTGTGTGTGTGTGTGTGTGTGTGTGTGTGTGTGTGTGTGTGGTTGGATCAGATTTGATTGACAGTGGCCAGACAACATGTCCATGTCTGTCCAGACTGATATAATATACGTTGTGAAAACTGTGAAGTAATTTGATTAAAGGTACATTTAGTCCTCGGTGAAATCGAAGCTATCACAGTGTTGATGTCATGTATGATTCAGGTGAATTCATCACATGGTGCAACGACGACCACCTGAAGATCAACATCAGACAAGTATTTTGCTCCAGATTCGAAGTATTTCCCTCGAGGCGTTCCTGAGATATGGTGCTCATGAGAGTGTGACAGACTGGAAATCAATGCCACCTTTGACCTTCAACCACCAAATTCTAATCTGTCCATTCTTGAGTCCAGATGTTTGTACCACATTTGAATAAAGTCCCTCCAGGTGTTCCTGACATATCGTCTTCACAAGAATGAGATGGACGAACACTGTCCTGGATTCAGTTTCGATTCAAATATAGCTAAATCCTGATTGGTACATGGAGGTTTGTGACATCACCTTCCAATGAACACGCACACAAACAATCTGTATTCATGTGGAGCCGTTTGACTCACAGGTGGAAGCTGATAGAGAATGAAGGTTTTTGGGGCCTTTAACTTTTCTACCTTTTCCAGATTTCTTCTCTCAGATATCTGAGCTGTAAAGAGTTTCTCTATTTTGTCCCTTTTTTTTTCTCCGTCTCTTCAGATCATCTCCAAATTAAAGAGGCAAAGCAATCCAGGTGTCAAGGCGAACATCGAAGACATTTGTGAAAGAATATTTGAACTGGTGGACAAGAATAATGACAGTGAGTTCAAAGTTGATCCTGATACAAAGTCCAGCACCAATCCTTTCTTGTTTCCTCTCGTCCTTGATGAAGATAAACTGCTCTGATCTCTCTGACTCTGTTCCTCTTGTCAATGATCCAGGTCGGATTTCTTTGGAGGAGTTTATCGAAGGGGCTGAGAAGGACCCCTGGGTGATGGAGCAGCTCAAACTGGACATCGGGCCCTGTGGGTGGTTCATGGAACAGCAGGAGAAGAAACCCTGACATCATAATGTACAGCTGTTGTACATTATGTTGTTTTAATGATCACTGATTGGACACGAAGTCACAGTTCTGCCTCATCAGAGGACGTTTCACAGCCTGAATGTTCATCGCATGGCAGAGAATCCTCTCCTGTTCATCTTCCACCCAGTGTGAGGACACAGAGTCTTTCCTCTCAAGTGTTTTCTAACATCTGTGATCTGCTGCATGGAGATCGCAGCCAGACCCGACCCACTCTACAAGAACCTGAGCATTCCCCTTCTGGTTCACCTGTGGATCATCAGCTTTACAGGAGATGGATTGGCAGCACTGTGGCTTCACAGGTCCTGGGATTATATCCTGGCTGGGACTCTATACTTTGTGCTTTAATGGGTTTCCCATCAGGGTTAATTCTCGGGTCAGTACCTTTGACCAGGGGCCTAGCTATGACCTGGAGCTGGTTCCTGGAGGCTTTACGTTGACTGCCAGACCTCTGAGAAGGGGTTGAATGCAGTTTCACTTCTTTGTGAAAGCATTAAAACTTTGTGAACTTCGCAGTGGGTGCAGTTTTAAACCCATCAGCTAAAAGTTTAACAGGAAAGTAACTCATATTAGTTTAATTATGTGTTTTTTATTCCTTTTCCAGATCAGAACTGTTTGTGTTGCTTCGTTACCAGTTTAGAAAGACGTTTGCCACCAGGCGGCCATGATGGATGGCTTTTTATTAAATCACCACTTGCACTATTTGGGATAAAATGCTTGTAAATTTCTTGCTGACAGATATGAACAACATCTTTAAAATTTACTGCATCTTGTTTAATCTGAACGGAAGTTAGTCTTTATGCTAAGCTATGCTATGCTAACCATCTCCTGGCTGCATTTTTAACAGCTCACACAGTGACACATACAGGCAGGCAGTTTCTCTGTGAAAGATGTTTTAGGCTAGTTTGTTATTTTTAAGTTCTGTGGCTTTTTTAAAGAAAATGTCTTTGTCTCATTTGCTTTGAATTGTCTAAAGTCTCCAAACTTTAGGGTGTTGATTTTCCAACCCAGTCCCTAACCCAAAACAATGTTAGCTCAGTACGTTTCTGCAGAACCATAGATAAGTTCAAAATTAACATTTCTTCATTTTGCAACACTAAGTTTGTTTCGGTTAAATTTCCTATGTTGTCTGTTTAAGCTCTGGATGGGTTTAGGCACAAAATACCTGTTTTGGTCACCATGATTGCGAATGTAGTCGATCTGACTTCCCCTGAAAATTAGTTGGTTTCGGTCGCCACAAGAAAATGATGCAGTGGTGTGACTCGGTCATTTGGCAGTCGTGTTGGCTGACCATCCCCTCCACCTCCTGATGTGAAAGGTGTCAAATAACCATGTAACGTGAACATTATGTGTCATGTTTGGTAGAAAATTACAACCTTGGACGTATCTGTGGTTTTCAGAAACGTGAACTGCCAACATTAAAACGTGGAGGCAGAGCTGTGAATCAGTTTTTATTACAAAGCATCAAATTCTCCTCATGGTGAGTCAAGTGACGGAGATATCTGAGCATGTTGCCTTGATGTCAGTAGAGATCAGTGCACGCGTGTACAGTCGCAGCTTTACCTGTGATTCTGTTGACCTTCTCTTACAGAGTCTCATCTGTAACTGCTCTATATGAAGACATCTTGTTCTGTAACTACAACGGACGGTTAAGTTGACTTTTCACTGTGTGCTGCATTCAAAACCCAGAATACTGTTCTGAGAGGTCATCTGAATGAAGGTGATGGAAAAAATAACTGCAAACAGAAGGAACATGACTGCAGGAGTTGGATATGTATGTTTTATGTCAATCAGTAATAAAATAAAACCCCCCAAAACTGTGTGCATGTCTCATTCTGGTTCATTTCAGGACATGGTCCTTGTTTCCTCCATTAGCTCAACTCTCTTTACCATAAACAAGAAGAAAGCCGAACTGTGTCAATGCAGCTCTTCAGTCACCTATAGAGACCTCAGGGGAGCTTTCACCATATGGATTTAGCCCGACCTGCTATTCTTAGCCTTTAAGGCTCTTTACCTAAAGAGAACACATACGTCAGCGTCACAGAGACAACCAGAACCGCACAGACACACATCTTCAGCCATTTTCATTCACTCACAAATTTAAACTAACATTTTGAATGTGTTTTCAGTTCTTCAAGAAGACGACTGGCTTCCATTTGTTTTTGCAAAATCTTGTGTGTGTGTGTTTGTGTGTTTGTGTTGGTGAGGGTTGGGGATGGATGTTTGTGAAGCTGGTGGATATCAGGCAAAGAGCCTTAAGGTTAGATTAGTAACACAGGCTAAATCTATACAGTAGGAGGTCGCGTAGGGTCTCCACACAGCGACACAGTGTGATGCACCACCAGCTGCTGCTGGTCAGAAAGTAGAATACCTGATACTTATTTACATTATACTTACCGTACTATGTTTGCTTCGGACTGAGGCTAAAGTATAATAATGTTGTACATCAGAGGGTTTGTGACTTTTGTGATTATTCAAGGGAATAATCTGCAATAATCTGAAACAAGAATTTAGTATTTCAGAACCTAATATGTTAAATATGTTGTGTTTACAGCTTATTGCACTGCCTCCCCCACAAAAATAACTGAATGCAGTCTAAACACTGAAGTTAATGTAAACATTTCTAACTTTAGTTCCCAGGCACAGATAAAAATCCAACTCTCATATTTAAATGTATAGCAGTTAAAAACTAGAAGGGTTTTTGCAATTTAGAGTTGATTTCACTGATTTAATCGTTCATAACATATGAAATAAAAACATTTCTCCTTTAGAAAACTCTTTTAACCACTGACATAGTCCATGTTTGATGTATGATTTGAAACCTAAAGCTATTGAATTTTAAACAAAATTACACAAAATAATAACTTCATTTCTATCACAGATCAAACAACTGGCAACAGAATCCAGCCCATACTGAGGCGACCAAATGGCTAATTTAATAATATCAGTTTGTGTAAAATGTCTTTTGGTATTTTTTAAATGACAAATTACTTGTATTTTAATTAAATACATTTTCTCACACTAGTATTCTGTGTTCTATTTGGATATATTTGAAAAACAAGTATCTATAATCTGTTATTGTAAAATACTCTCTGATGTATTTGTGTTAATTCCTTATTGTTTTATTGATTAATATTGTTTTTAATCAGTTAAACTCTTAACAGGTATTAATCGATAGTTAATCAATAATATGAACTTCAGTGATCTGCGGGATGGCAGTCATTTTAAATAAAGTTAAAACAAACATTTATATTTATTGTGCTGTCTAAATGTGAAATCACTGATCAAAATCAATCAGTTCTGGTGTCTCGGATGAGGCTGCTGCGAAAAACGGAAGTGATGTGCAGGTGTGCTCTTGTGTTTATTACCTCTTTGATGGAGCGACACGAGCCTCTCCTGGAGATAAAAACATATAATGAGCACCAGAAAACTTTCCTTCTACATATTTCTAACAGGTCTAACCAGATATATGATATTTATAAACATTACTTTTATTTAAACATGAATAAATACAAAACATCGATCGGTCGTTTCCTCCGGGACCTGTCACAGCATGACACAGCTGCGCATGCGCAGCTTCCTCCAGTTGTCTGTTGACAAACGTGACCAATGCATACCTCTGTCCCTCCGTCTCCAAGTGGAATAAAATGTAATTTCGCAGGATTTTGTCGACGTTGCGAGGTTTCAGGTGGATTCTTCATGAAGTTGTGAATCCGGTAATCACTTAAAAACTTATATTTAACGCGTGTGTGTTGGTTGACCGAGCTAATTCATCAAGTGGGATAGTCGAGATGCAGTTCAGTGCTAGCTACGTTAGCATGCAGCTACGTGAGCTAGCAGGATAAAGTTAGCTAGCTAGATTGATGTGAGCCATAACTGGTGTTTGATTAGATAAGTGGCCGACTTGCCGACGCCAGCCCCCGAGGCCTCCCGCCGGCCGCAGCGTGAAGCCTCTGCGGGTTAAACGAGTCGTAGTGCGTCAGTCAGGACAACACTGGAGGTGCTAGCTTGTAACTTAGCTAATGTCAAAACGTCGGCGTCACACTGACAACTTTAGTGACGCTACACTGTTAGCAATATTGTGTTTGTGATATTGATCCTCTCCAGCTCGGTCAGCACTACTTAATGAGGCTTTCTGTCGCGTTAGGTTTCTTGAAAGCTGCTAATATCTTCAGCTAAATGATGAGCTGAAGAGAAACAGCCTGTCTCATATTAGCATCTGTCTGCAGGATTCACTGAGCTCTGTCTCCAACTCTAATCTGCACATCTGAACGTGTTCATCAGAGTACAGGGTTTGATAATGAAGCATGATTCAGTTACAATCGATAAATGGTTCTGCACCAGATTGTGCACAGTAATTTAGCTCATTACAGTTGAGTAATTTAACGTCATGTTTGTGTGAATGAATCGTCCTAAACCCCAGAAGAACCCCAGGTAGCCATGACACCGTCCAGTGTTCTGCTTCCTGCTGTGGTATGCATGAGAGAACCAGTATGACCTGATTTTCCCCTGCGTCACATGGGCAGGACTGTTCAGCAGGCTGGGTGAACCGGGCTGATCCAACACCCCCAGGCCTCAAGTCCTCAAGTCCTCGCCAGCTTTAGTCTTCTAGGTGTTCGGGCACCAGCAGCCACACCTGTCCGTCAGTCTGGTTTTAGACGAGGTTGGGCCTTTTCAGCTGCTGGAATAAAGCCTGCAACCAGCTGCTGTACAGTGACAAACA
The DNA here is from genome assembly GCF_900880675.1 of Sparus aurata. Classification (NCBI taxonomy): domain Eukaryota; kingdom Metazoa; phylum Chordata; class Actinopteri; order Spariformes; family Sparidae; genus Sparus; species Sparus aurata. The sequence goes on along the minus strand of NC_044190.1, from coordinate 39,294,887 downwards.
CTTCATGATATTGTTTGAGTGTCAGTTTGGCCCACATCCCAACATTCACCCGGCTCACTTGGCCTACATCCGTGTTGCCGATCAGGTTTCCTGCTGAACTGAACTCCTCAGTCCATTTTCTGCTATTCTAGGATGCTGTAAATAATTTAAGGAAGCTGGTATTCTTGCCTGCAACTCTATCAGGGCCGACGTGCACGATCGTTTTAATATAACATCAGTCCCGTCTCTCTGAAGTTCGACCTTTCTCTGTATTATTTAATGTGAACCTGAATTACACGTTTGTGTGTGAGGTTTTTTAAGCTAGTTTTGCCTTGTGTGTCAGTGTTTGTTGCTGATTCTATACATCAAGAGATCCTCCAATTTACTGTGTGTGTGTGTGTGTGTGTGTGTTAGGTCTGAGCTGAAACCATGCTGAAATGGTTTTCCGGCGAGGAGGGCGAGCCTGGTTCTGTAGTAAGTACACGTGCTTGTGTTTCTTTGCTTGAATGGTCACATTGTTATCCGTGTCAGGTGACTGGTGTCGGGGCGCTGTTGTCTGCAGTTATGTGTCCAGCTGTTACACATCTACAGGGTTTTCCCGACCATAATCAGGCTTTACTGCAGCACCCAAGCGTGAAGAGCAAAATGATTGTAAAGTCATTGTGGAGAAGATCAGAACACCTCGATGCATTTCCCCAGATCTAATCGTCCAAAATCATGTCAAATTCAATAAGTATTTGCTAAATATTAGTTCCACAAACCGAGAGAAAACACTGATCTACATTTATAATTATTATAAATTACTTTGTGGAAGATAACATGGACAAAATGGCTGAAGAGCAACACTAGTGTGTCTCTGAAACTAAAACAACATGTTGCTGTAGTCACAGATTTTTAGGGATGTGTGTCATCACTTTTCACTCAAGTGTTGATCAACTAAATTCACAGACGGTTGATTTCAGTCAGTACCACATTTATCACAAATCATTTCATGTTATCTTGTGCAGCCTCACTGTCACACAGGAAACCCAGTGAAAGCTTCGCTGTGTGTTTCATGTCCAGTTCGACTGGATTTAGGAGACTGCTGAGCACAGGCTTTGACTCAGACAGTCAGAGCTCACACTTCCTGTGAGGGGGGACCACTGCTCCAGATTAAATCCCCCTGCATCCCCATCCCATTTACTCTACAGCCTGATGCTTATCTCTGTATCAGGTCGCGCTGCACTGATGTGGGAAACTGCTCAAATTATTCAAAAACATGAAGATGTGATATTAAATTAATATTTTTTAGAATATTTTCTTAATCTGAGGTTGTACAAGAGCAGCAACTATCATGCGTCATCTGTTGCCTCAGTCAAGTTCTTTTACATTCCTCTGTTCTGCTCTTTTGTACTTTGTATATTACTGATATTGTGACCTTGACTTTTCTTATCAGATGGGTCAAGTATCGACCGACAACCACACACGACTGATCCGCATTAAATATACATTATTTATGTCTCTATTTCTTCTAGCAGAGAAGTTTAATAACCTCCCAAGAACCAGATCTTTTAAATTTGAATTAACTTATAAAGCATGTTCATGTATGAACTTACTTTACATCCCCATGTTACACCTAAAGGACCTTTGTTGGATGAGTTCTTACAACAAGTATTAGTGTATCAGAATTTTATCCTAAAAGAAAAGTGGGTTCTCTGCTGACACGTTGCCTCATTTCAGATCTTCTTTCAGGAAATCACAGGGTCACCACCTTTGTTTTATATTCTTTCTGTAGTCCTGTAGTTGTCTGTCCAAGCGCCTCTCATCTCACACACACTTTAATTAACACACACTGGCACAAAACTCCAGATCAGCTCCAGATGAAACATCCCCTCACATGTTCTCACACCAGTCCACTCATTCAAGCAGCTGGTGTGTTGCTTTGTGTTCAAACGAGGATGTGCATTCAGTGCAGCTTTCAGAGACGCAGTTCTTGTTTGAGGTCTGTAGCACACCTTCTTGCCGGTCTCTCCTCAGGGCCCAGGTTCCACCCGAGCTGCTGCTGCTGCTGCTGTTGCTGCAGGTGGAGAGATGGCTGTAGAGGAAATGGCAGAGCGGCTCTCCCGAACTGAGCAGCTGGTCGCTCAGCTGAAGGAGTTGATCCGGGAGAAGGATGCAGCACTTCGCTCCAAAGACGACCAAATGAAGGTGAGGACAATTCCTCGACTGTCTTCTGTCACGACTTCATTATAGCAGAACTTAGAATGAATCCTTGGACAGCCTCTAATGAAAGTAAATGGATAGTGGAGTGCTCTTGTTTTACAGCATACAGTACATGTTATTTACACCCATATAATTCAGATTTGTTAACGTAATTTTCCGAGTACGAAATGTAATCACACAGTTTCCGTCTGGCCTCTCTGACTGAGTCAGGCGCAGTCCGTCACGTGTGTTATTCTTAAATAACGCTGCAGGAGCTGCTCCTGTTAGTCATTCAGGAAAAAAAAAAGCCTGGATCCAGTTAACCATTAAACACCCAAGTCAGAAGTTTTCTGTACCACAATAAAGACAGGAATGTGAGATTAGAGTTCAGTCATGTTTGCTTACAGGAGACTGCAAACAGGAACATCCTCTTCACTGCTGCCATCACCGCACTACTAACCTCATCTCCTGTATTGTTGTAATAAAGTAACTGAGCACTTCACTGATGGTAAATTAGATGTGATGTAAAGAAGGTGTCGTCTGTTGCTCAGGTGGAGAAGGAGTCATGTGAGGCCAAACTGTCAAAGCTGCGTCTGCAGAACAAGGCCAAGGTGACCTCGCTCAACACGCAGCTGGAGGAGCTGAAGAAACAACATGGAGGGCCGGGCACGCCGACACACGGCAAAAAGGTGCTGCAGACACACACGTTCAAGCTGCTGGGACAATACATGTGAATAACTTCAGTTAATGCATAAATTAAACCGAGAAACCTCAACACTGTGAGTGTGATTTTAACTTTAATTCAAGTTCTAACTCGGATTTAAACAGTAAGCCATTTCTTCCACTAGAGGGCACAAAGGCTCTGAAACAAAAGTCTCTGTGAAACACAAACATGAACCACAGGCTGTTGTTATGTCTTAGATTTTAGATAATAACAGACACAAAGTAAGAAGAGCATCCCAGTTTGTTGTGTCTCTTCTACTTCAGTGTGTGCGCAAGTCTTATAACTTTATTTTTTTGTTTTCGCTGTAGGGTCATCAGACGGAGGAGGAGAGCAAGCCAGCCGGGGCAAGATCGTCGTGCTGAAGAAGAAGGTGGAGGATCTCGAACAGCAGCTTGCACACAGAGTGGAGGAACTGGAGAAAAAGGTAAACTACCTTCATGTGTTCTATTTACAGCAACGTAAGATTCTCTCTCATGTTTAAGCGCCCGAGTATTCCCACAAAGACGTGCAGCTTGTTTAATGAGTGAAAGATTAACTATAAAATATCCAACTTCCTTTGTTGTTATTAAAGTTGTTGTACTTGGTTAATAAGGTTGACTGAAGATCTGTGTCTTCTGTAACCTTCTGTGTGTCTGGTTGCTGTATTACAACACCAGGCTAACATTAGAGTGTTTGTTTACATCTGTGAACTGTTTCTGAAGCCTGGAGACCTCTCAGATGATCTGGTTCAGGTCTGGTTCAGGTCTGTTTACTGTCCCCAGAGTCAAAGCGAAACATGGAGGAGCAGCAAATACAGTTTTTATGCTCCACATATCAGCAACAAACTCCCAGAATACTGAAGATCTGCCTCAACTCTCAGTTCTTTAAAATAAAGGCTCAAAACTTCTGTTTGCTACTGCAACTTTATCAATACTGTAGCACTGTTTTTGTTTTTATATTGTGTTTATTTAACATATTTAATTTTAGTTTGTGTCCGTTTTATACTGACTTTCAATGTCTTTTATATCTTATGTGGCATGTTTTGTAAGGTTTAAAGTGGACAGGTATACATTTACAGAGAGAGAAGCAAACAGGCCCAGAAATCTGTTTTCATTTCTCTGACAAAAGTCATTACTAATTTCTTCCAGAGGAAGGAGGTTGAGTCACAGCGGCAGCGAGGCGAGGAAATGGACGCCATGCTGACAGAGAAGGACAAGAAGCTGGCAGAGAAAGAGGCCTATATTGTTCACCTGCAGACGGCGCTGGCAGGAGATCAGCCCGTCACACCTCCACCACAACAGGTCAGACAGCTCACAGGAATGTGGAGGAAACGACATTGTGACAGTTTTTTGTTTACTGCCAATACTTTCACAGCCGTCATCATTTTCATTCATTTTATTTCAATACAAAATCCAAAAATGTGCTTTTAGCCTTCCTGCTCTGTTTGTAGTAGCTCTGTCAATCCACTTGTTGAGGCTCAACATTTAACATCTCCTCAGGTGACGGAGGAGGGAGGAGCGATGCAGGAGCTGCAGCAGCTGGTGCAGAGTCTGACCAGGAAGGTGGGAGAGTCGGAGGAGCGCTTCAGTTTGCTGCAGGAGCAGGCCGAGAGCCTCAAAGAGCTGCTGGTCACAGAGAAGGAGCAGTACAGTCAGAAGGAGACCATGTACAAACAGAACGTAGGTTTTCAAAGCACTGAGTCAGCTTCTTTCTGTTTGGAGCAGCAGCATCGCTTCTGTTGTAGAATTTGATCCTGTTTTTCTGTGCTGGTTATGAGAAGAGTCGCTATCTTGTGGCTGATGATGAATCCTGTGTTTTGTTTTTAGATCCAGACATTCAAAGACATCATTATTCAGAAGGATAACCAGCTGCTGGAGGTGAACCAGATGCACGAACAGGAGCTCTTCAAGTTAGCAGCAAAGTCTGATGCCAGCGCCGACTTAGAGCAGGTACCGCCAGCCAAGTCAAGTTACCGCTGCAGACACACGATCTGTTTGACTGTTTTGATGTTCCAGCAGACGGCAGTAAATGTTATAGAACGTTTACTGTGTTGGTGAATGTTAAGCACATGTTTTTGTCTCCTCTTCAGCTTCTGAAGGCTCTGAAACAGAAGCTTCATGAGAAGGAGGAGGTGCTGCTGGGTAAAACTCAGGTCATCGATGTTCTCCAGGGAGAGGTGGATGGCAGGGACCAACAGATCAAGGTCAGGAGCAACATTCCTCTTGTTGTACATTCTGTGATAACGTGCAGACTTAATAGCAATTCCTTAACTCCTCTTACAGGGTTCGTACGGGTGCTTGAATTTCAATGTTGCGTTTTCAAGGTCTGAAAAGTGCTTGGATTTTGGTTTAAGTGCTTGAAAGTGCTTGACATTATAACTCTGTGTCTTTCACAAAATTGGGATCAGACTGGAAAATTAATTTCTGAAGTTTTTGCTATTATGAAACATAATTTTAGATGTTTACAGCATAATACAATGTACATAATTGTGATAAAAAGTGAAGAAAAAAATCACGAGAATATATATTCCTGTTGATACGTATTTTACCCCAGCAATAAGGTGCTGGAAAATCTTGAAAATGACCCTTAAAAATGCTTGAGAAGGGCTTGAATTTGACCTTGAAAAATGTGTACGAACCCTGTCTTTAGATAATGATTAATTTCTTCTACTTCATCATGTTTTGTCACGTTCTCAACGTCCTGCCTCTGCATCTTCTCGTCTCCCTACAGGAGCTGACAGAGCGACTGCGTCGGCATCAGGTGGAACGAGAGAGCCTGGAATCCAAGATGGAGGCAGAGAAGCACGTGATGCGAGCGCAGCTTCGTGACCTGATGGAAAAGCAGCGGGCGGAGGTGCAGCGAATGACGGAGCAGCATCAGGCGCAGATGGCCCAAACACAGCAGGAGCTCCTGGGGCAGCTGGAGGAGCTGAAGAGGGCCTCGGTAACTACACCACCTGCCAGTCAGGAGGCCTCAGGAGGTGGAAACATGCCTGTGGATGCAGCCTCCATCCAAAGGATCACCGAGCTGGAAGGTTGGTTGGTCTTTATTTTCTGATAATAAGTCTCATTGTTTTAGAAGAAGAATAAGGAGGAAATGTCGAGTTGTCGTGGTGGTTTGTATTTTGAAACAAAGATATTTGTCAAGTCAATAGATCATTGTTGTTTTTTTTACAGACTTTGATCAGAAAATACTCAGACTACCCAGATCAGTTTGAATAAAGTGATGATAAGAAAATAACGAACCTAATTTATTATAACTACAAATGTAGATAATTCCTCAGAAACCACATTCATCCTGCTGTGACCTTGAATATCACTGTTACGACCCCGGCTCTGTGGAAGCAACACAGGAGTCAAACAACAATCAGTGCAGCCAAAGTTACATTTATTGCACAACAAAAGACAAACCACAGATAACAAAGAAAACCAAAGGTGGAGGCTGGTGGCGTTGCAGCAGGCCCAGGCTGCAGTGTGAGAGAGAGAGTGGGTGGAGCTACCCGCAGTTCTTAAAGGCCTCCCAGCACAAAAATTGAGAGATTAACCTCGGACATAACATCACCGTAACATCCGCTTCATCCGTTTCATCCATTTCATCGAACTGTCTCTCTCCTCGTTTCTTGCAGCTCGGGTGAACCAAAGAACAGATGAAGCCAGCAGATCAGAGGCCAAATTCCTGAAAATGAAAGCGTGGTCTAAATCTCGGATAAGACAGTTGGAGGAAGAGTTGAAGAAAAGCCAGGTGAGACGACAATATGCTTAGATTTAACTTTCAGAGTTCTATAGTTTTACATTTACACATTTTCACCCTTGTTATCTCCAGTTGAATGAAAAAGATATTGCAAACAAAGATGTGTCAAAAGGAAACATTTGTTCAAATTTATTCAAAAGGAGTCACATTTTTATGTCATCTTCTCACCTGCTCATGGAAAGTCAGGAGAAACAGGAGAGGCAAACAGACAACCAAAAACAAAGCCACCATAAAACAGCTCCATACTTGTCTGGCTTAGTTATTTTAAACTACATTATTTCAACAGATTTAAAGATGTTATCTTTGCCTCCTTTAGGCTGGAGGTGCCCCCCCGGACCTGACGGCCCTGCGGAGTCACATCACAGCGCTGGAGGAGGAGAGAGAGGAAAACCTCTGGAAGGTTGAACAATACGAGGAAATCAAAGCAAAGAACGGTAACCTGAGTCACATGGAGCAGAAACAGCAGCACAACATATTTTCTTTGAGACATTTACTCCCCTCTTGTGTGTCTTAAACTTACTGGGATTATAGTTAAATCAGCTGTGTTGTTAGTAGCTCTGATGACACACTGAGCAGCGTGTGTTTGATGGTTTCTTCTAGAAATGCTTGAGGCGAAGCTGGTGGTGTACGAGGAGCAGCAGAGGACACTGCAAGCTGACCTGGAGCAGTTCACCAAGAGGGCTGCCTCTCAGGTCAGGGATCCAGGTCTCTTTTAAATGTTTCTGAATGTTTGGTGTAAAAACATACTCACTGCTGCTCCCTCTGGTGACAGGCGAGCGAGTCGGGCAGCGCTGACGACACTCAGAGCCAGGTGCTGGAGTGGCAGGAGATGGTAGCCGACGCAGTCAGCGCCAGGGACCGAGCCAAGGAGGAGAAGGCTACCATGGCCCTCCGCATCAGCCACATGGAGGAGGAAAGAGAGGGTAAGGCTGTTACTAGAGGATGAATGGATGAGGTGGAATCAACAGGAGCAGCTAGCACCAGAAGCTAACTGGACGAAAAGACTCGTCCCTTGTTTTCTTGTTTACACTGTGCAGAAAATCACACATGGATACTGGCATTTTTTTTGTGCACATGTTTGCTTAATCCTCCCTAATCTGCTCAGAAAACCTCACACACTGCCAACGCTTATTGTAAAAGGCCCCTTAATGTATGTGATCGAAAGCTTTCCTTTGATAACGGTAAGAATGTAGCGCAGTAATGCAGCATCGGCTACAGACTTTCCATTATCCATTATTCCGTCATCCTCAAGCTGATTAGTTTATGAATTTGCAAATCACAAGTTCTAAGTACCTAAACAAGAAACTACTAATGTTTGAATCAGGATTGTAATCAGTATTTTTTTATCTAACATCAGATCTTTGAGTTAAACTGACTGCAATAACACAGAATTTCAAATTCTGTTACACTGAACTGAAAGATGGAACACAAGTTCACATTTGAGCAGAGTGGTGGTGGTTGTCTCGTTTTAACTGGGGTCTTTCTGACAGATCTGCTCCATGGACTGGGACTAACATGTCTATAATCTCTGAAGGGCCGTCCACACCGAGAACTAGAAATAGAACTATCATGATAACTGTGTTACAGCTGTGTCGGCAGCTTAGAAAATAAATATTGATAAGTTGTTACTGCTGTCGGTTGTGCAGAGAAGCAGAAATAAAACCCCCAGAAGGATAAAGCTTTACAAAAGTCTTCACAGATGAGATGTTAAGAGATCCAACATTGTTCAGGAGAGTTTTCATCTCTTAAAGACAGATTATATTTATATATTAGGCTGTTATCAGTTATTCTGTTGATTGTTAAAGGACATCAAAACAAACTGCATAGACCCCATCAGCACCGAACACCGCTGGGTAGTATGTCTGTATTTTGCAGCCTAATATTATGTTATATAAAGTATAAATATCCAGGACTGAGTGTCTTCTACATGCCATCAGTTAGCTAATAAAGAAGAGGTAGGATACAGTTAGAAAACAATATTCTAAGCTCCCCTGCAACATTATTTTGTTAGAAAATCAATCTAATTGATGGTCCAGTAAATACATTGGAGGCTGCAGTTTCTGGTGCTGTTTGTAACAGTAAACAAAAATATAAAACAAATGAATCGGCAGTTAACTAATTATATAACTCCTTTTATTTTGTACCAACAACAGGAGCACCATGTTGTCTAGCAGAGAGTGTGTGTTGACTGTTTACCACATGTCCTCTGTTGTCTGACTGAACATTACTTTCTTTATCTTATTTTCCCCCCCCTGTCCTCATCGCTGTTAATGGGGAGCGTTTGGTTTACCCCGTGCTGCCTCCCATCTCGTGGACCTCCGCCCCCCTCCCCCTTCAGCCCCTGCTCCAGGGATGGGAGCAGCCACACTGAACAGTTTCCCATCAGTTTTGTGCATGCAGGCTCCTCCGATCCTCCAGTGCAGCTCCGGCTCACTGTACTGCCTGCAGGTCCACCTCAACTTTCACCTTTCCCGGTGCGAGCTACAGGCAGTGCAGTGGCAGGCGGCACTTTAGAGTCTGCCATTTTGTTTTCTCCTTCCTTCCCCTCTCCCGTGTTGTTCCTCTTTTCCATTTCTTCACCCCTTTCTGTTTCTGTCCTTCCGTTTCTTCCTTTCATTCTTTGTTTTCTGGTGTGGCGACGTTAGAGTATTTAATTAATGTCACAGATAACCAAACAATATTCTCATTGTTCTGTTGGGATGGCTCGATCTGTACTAACTCTGGGAAGGCTGACACGATGCTGTGTCTCATGTGGCATCAGATAACATTAGTGTTCTCTTGTGACGGTCTATAACTTATTGATAATATCAGGATATACAAGCGAAATGTAAGTTATTGAATTGGGATATTTTTTGAGAGCGAGTAACTAGATATTGACAATTCATACAAATAACATTCATCCCTCTCGACATCCAGCTGTTTAATAAAAAGAAATCTATTCTTCATTAATTGAAGTTCAATAAAACCAAAGTGACACTCAGAAACAAAATCCCTAATGTTCCCTTTGACGTTTACTCTGGCTGTTGACTTTAATCAGCTGTGTGTTCCACTGACTGTTAAATTACTGAACCAGTGAAGTGGAGGAGACATTAATGAAGCTGGTGCGAGTAATGAGACTCAACTCAAAGCACTCGCAGTAATTAACAGTTTTCTGAAAGACTACTGAGTTTAATTTATTAAAGCCGTGCGTCGCACTCCTCCAGCGTTTCTTCTGATATTGACAGAAAACCAGAAAACTGTCCCAGAACTTTTTGTTGTAATTGTTTTGGTGTTTTTGTTGGTGCTTTAATTCAGCGGGAGAGACGACAAGGAACATGAACTCTAACTTGTTAAGTTGTGATGCTGCACTGAAGTTCTGCTGTAATTAAGAATTTGTTGTACTAAAGTTGCACTAAAGTGGCTACAAGGGTCATAATATCACGCATGATGTTTAATTTATTAGAATGGTATTATCATTTTCTATACAGGATATCATAAGACATGTAACTAATGCTCAGTGAGCAGGAGTGTCACGATCGACTGATTCTGAAATCACAGTATTTTTCTTCTCTACCTCGTCTACGTGTGTGCATCTGAAGAAAAAACAAACAAACATCACAGTTAGTTTACGTTGCCTGCAGAAGATCATGAAGAAGATCAGCTGACTGCTACCTGAGGAAACCGTGACAGTGATGTTGGTCTTATTTCCTTTTTCAGAGATCTGCTATTGATTTGTTTGGAGAGAGGGTTCACTCTGGACAGATTTGAGAAAATGAACTTTCTAAAATACAATGAGAATGACACTTGTAATGACATAAAATCATCTTTACAAATCGAGATGTGGTACCGTAAAATTTGCACAACTGTCAGCACTGAAAAGAAATCTTTAAATCGAATCATGACCTTAAAATCTGAAGCGAAATCGAATCATGAATTTGGAGAATCAGACTCGTGACACTCCTGCTGAGCTTTTGATTCCCTGGTTTGCTGCTGCAGCCTGCAAAGTCTTTGCCAGCAAGAACTCTTTGTTAGTGAGCATTATATAATTTATAAAGCCATAAGTAAGAGGATGAGTTAGTTCAAAGGGCGTTAGCTTTTGTTTTTTATTTATATTTATATTTCTGGACCAACACAGATTAATCTTTATGATCTCCCTTTATATGAAGGCCTGACTAAGCTGTCTGTGTAAAGCCAACAGGATTAATTTCTCAGATTTTAAAGCAGAGGACGAACTGTTTATTGATGATGATCATGTTTCTCCTCTTCTTACATCCTCTGTGTATAATTCTAGTAGCCCAGGATGAGGCAGAGCGGTTTTATTCTCCATGAACAGTTTGGATGATGTCGTCCTGTCCTGATGCATGCTCTCAGATATCTTCAGTAGTCTGCTGTTGTAACAGTGCTGTGTTATATAAATAGTCCTTTACAATAGAGCCTCTCTCTGCTTCACCCTGCTTATAAACTGAACCCACACTGACCACTGCTTCACCCACTGATCTTTCCCTTTTTCCGCCCCACCCTTTGCTTTGAGCTGCCCCTTCCTTTCCCTCCCCTCCATATCAAAATCAGCCTGTTTGTCACAAAACAGATGGGAACATGTTTTGTTCAGCCTGATCAATTTGGCTCTGCCCCGCTTGCATCCTTTGCTGCTAAAATGAAAATTCAGATAAAAGTTAAAAGCAGTGCCAGAACCCCCTCAGATCTGTACCTGCCCTGCGTCACTCTGAATATCTGTTCTCCCTGTTGAAGAAACAGCGGTGAAACATTAAGTGTGACTCATGAAAACGGGCGCTCTCCCTCCTCCCACAGCCACTTTTACTCTGCGTCTCCCACATGTTTGAATGCTGTTTTCCTCTGCTATGCAAATCAGGTGTGCATGGCTCTGACCAGAATGTTGCTTTTCAAGTGTTTCTCAGGTCCACATACTTTATGCAAATACAGAAGTGCGTATATTTATCTGGAGTTGGAGTAACTCTCTCTTTCTCCGTCCTTTTATTCTCTCAGTCTCTGTCTCCATATTTCTCTCACAGTCTGTCTTCTGTTGTTGCTTTCACTTTGTAGATAAAACTGTTTTTCTATGTTCCAAAAGTTCATTTGTGGTGTTGAAAGTGCCTCATCTCCCCTCTTCATCAAAAACACCATCTATCATCCAGCACACTTATCTATTCTCTGTCATCCTGTCTTCAAAAAATGTCTTCTTTCACTCCGCCACCATTCTGTCCTGCCCATTATATATATCCCACCTCCCATCCATAAATCCATCCTCAATCCAAACAACATTCCCCTTTCCCTGTGGCACAAAACTGATTGAGGATGACTGGTTCTTTCCTGGCTGCTCCGATCCAGCACTGGTCAGTCGGCAGCAGGAGTTGGAGGAGGAGCTGGCTCAATCTCGGGGGCTCGGTCAACACAGGGTCAAGAAGCTGGCAGCTCCGGCCCAGCGAAGCCTTCAGGTAGGTGGACAGGTTAACGTTACTGTGGTCGTGCTCTGGTATCACCAGAATATTTCAGAAACGAATGCTTCTATGTGCTGTGAAGTTCCCAATGGTCTGACTCACCGGACGTAGACTGTGGCGATGAGCCTGCAGTCGGCACACTATTTCAGGAAGCGCTCGCCTTCTTTTTGCCTTCCGCACATGAGTGTTTTTAAAATCCCAGTAGCTGCAGGAGCAACAAAATAAACGACCCATCTCTTTATCCACATCAACACCAAAAGAAAATGGGATCTATTCTGGGCCAACACCCGTCCTCCATCCAAGTTTTATGCAGATTTGTGCAGCAGTTTTTTTATAATCCTGCCAACAAACAAACAAATGGACACGGATGAAAACTTAACCTCTGTTGTCGAGGTAATTAAACTGCTTAATTGTAGAAAGAGTCAAATTAAATTAAAGCTTGAAAATAAAGTAGTGCCGAAGGTTTGTAGCGACTTGTTTCTGCTGCAGCGAGCCTCACATTCAGCACTTCTGGGCTGATGTGTTGCCATCAACAAGCTCCACCAGTAAAAGTTTAGACATTCGTTTTATAATTTTCACAATCTCAAACCTTGATGTCATCATTTTATTTCTGGAACCGATCACAAACCAGCCTGTCAGCGACCTGATAAATCTGTTTATTTATTTGAAATTGTTTGTTCGTTCACTTTTGAAGATCATTTTTACTCTCACAGGAAATGTATTGATATTATGTTAACAAGCAGTCGTGTTTCCTCTGAATACCAACAGTAAGTAGGGCCACACAAAGCTACGATGGCCAATCAGAAGCATTCAGTCATTACCAGAAAAGGGACAGCAACAACAATGGCGCCCCACAGGGTAGTATCATATGTGTGGGCTGAAGTGGACTTATTACTTAATGTACAGAAGACTAAAACACACAATACCTAAAATACCTGTACCTGTGACCTGTGTATGTGTGTACAGGGCCGAATACTAATATTAAAGGAATAGTTAAACAAGAGGGACAAGCTAACAAAACCTGAGTTTTGGATTAAAGGAATAATTCAGTGTTTTTGGGTGTTTATTTGCTATCTTTTTATGCACAAAATCTAAAGGCTCATGTTTACATGTTAAGAATAAATCGTCAGGAACTAAAGAATAAGACTGTTAGTTGAGCGAATCTGCCTTTTCGTTTTTATGCACATACACGTCAAGATCTACGCTCATTACCACTGACAAATGCATCAATGCATCAGGTTCAGAGCTGAATCAGACCTCAGTTAGCTCATCTTTACAACATTTATTATAACCTGTCACTGTCCTGCTCTGACTACCTTTATCGGGCCTGCAGGAGGACTTTGAGTTCGATGGGCAGGCTCCCTTCCAGGACCCTCGGAGCACCTCTGAGAGCACGACCCCGATGGAGGGAGAGAACATGGGAGGTTGGTGGCCCGAGTACAGTACTCCTGACACAGGTGTGAGACCCGCTAGACAGTTTACACCGGCATGCACACGGTCATCTGCACATTCCTGTGGGAAACTTGAGTTGCCTTTGGGTTGATATTTTATTGTTTTCATCATAACCCCCAAACTTGTTGGATTGTGGCTGTCGGTTGGTTTTGTGTTTGTCCATCTAACCTGCAGTATTATGAATGTAAGTCCTGTGTTATCTCTCTGGGCTCGTTGTGCTTCACACACTGGAGGGATCAGCTGTAACAGGCTGAATTTACTCATCTCACATTCTGGGACGATTGATGTAATCCGAAGTGTTCAACACTCATTCATCGGTTTCCATTTTCATCAGTTGACAGAATTTTCTTTGGACACGTGCATGCTGGTTTGAGCTGGCTGGTGTTTGTTGGGTTTTAAGTCCACTGAATGTTTTTTGAGATCATATAAATGTAGGTGAAGAAACTTCATCTGTGGTAAGTTTCTTTTTTTTCCCATTGTTTGCATGTTCGGCTCCTTTTTCTTCATTTCCTCTCATCCTGACTTGTTGTTTTATTCAGCTGCTTGTCATGAAGCCAAAAATTACATCAAAAAAAGTTAATATGAATAGAAACAATAATAGAAAAATGATGATTGGAAAGTGAGAAAACTGACTGATGTACTTTTTGGGTTGTTTGCGGCTGAAACTTGAGCTCTTGAACTGCATTTCACACTTTGTCTGTTAATGAATCAGTCTGTTAATGAATATTCTGTGATTAGACTCCTCTGATCATCTTTCCTAAAAAGTTTGACCTACTTTTTTTCACTTATACCAAAACAATTGACTGTCCCAGGACATTAACTTCAGCTGTGCTTCCTCCAAGCAGCCCAGTCTAATTCTTCAAACATAAGAACAGTTATTGTCAAGTTTCCTTTGACAATATTTGTGGATTGTTCCAATAAAACCACTCCACTGGTTCCCATATTTTGGATACCCTTCCAAGTAAGGGGAATCAGTACTAATTGTTGGAGCTAAAACACTACAGTCCTCTAATTGGACTGAACATGACTGGAGATGTCCCATCTCTCTTATAATCACCTGTTTATGTAATCAAGAACACATCTGGAAATTGTCCCGAGGTCGCTTTATTAAATTCCAGCACTTACAAATCTTGAAACTTCGTCCCAATCTGCGACCTCACTGGCTTGTCAGCCTTCTTGCTGAGTTGAACTCCTCCTCCAGCTCCTGACAGTCAGGTCATAAACATGTAATATGAACATGATGGGACCCGTACTGTATAATTGTTGATCAGTGGTTTGATTGAAATGTTAAGTGCCAACATTTTATTCTGCCGACTGGGCTGCAAATAGTTATTCTCTTATAGCCACTTTTAGTCTGAAACCTCTGTGCAGGAATTGTTTCTAAAATCTTATCTTTACTCAATAATCCCTGTGAAAAATGGCAGAATTAATGAGTGACTGAAAACACATGGTCATTTATTTCCACCTCCCTTCATTGGCATTTGGCTTCTGACTGTCTTTTCATTTGTTCCTGTCACACCACTTACTCCTGTTCTCCCTCCTGATGATCCCAGATGGATTGCGGTCCGTTGTGGAGGAGTTGGAGCTGGAGAGGAACCAGCTGCAGGAGCAGATCCTGAGCCTGGAGGAGCGCTGTCAAGATCTGGAGGATCGGCTGCAGCTGCAGGCCCGCATAGAGTCGTTACAGGTGACCTCACTGCACCTGACCAAAACCAACATGACATTATATCTGTTGGCCTGAAAGATTAATAAGATTTAACACTCGCACTGAAACTGTAACTGAATCATTACTTACCTGCTGATGAGTAACAGAGTAAACGATGAGTGAATTGCATGTTTCCCCTCCCGAGGATTAGGATTTTGTAACAAACCCTTCTAACACAGGTGACGTTTGATGTAGATGAAGATGAGCAGCCATTTTGGGTCTCTCAGGTGTGTTGGGTCTCTCATGTACGTGTGCGCTAGAGAGCACCTCTGGCGGTGACGGCTAATGGTGTGGTGTGTTTGTTTAATCTCAGTTTCCAAGAAATGTTTTAAGAACAGTGTTGTGTCGCAGACTCACTGGGTGTCGTTAATCACACTTCACTGCTTGACCTTGTAACTGTCAAAACAGTGAATATTAAAGTTAATTATTACCACATGAATGGGAAAATGAATATTCTGATAATATAAGTGACTTTAAAACAAACAACAGTGACATCTGATTTCAAGTCTGCATTGAAGCTGTTCTCCAGCGCGTCTGCTGTCATCGTCGTCTGTGTGCAGTGAGAATTTCTACCTCCGGTGCTTTAATTTAATCTTTATATACTGATTTTTCTTTTCCTGCCGCCACAGAACGAGTCAGAGAAACTGCAGAGCCAACTTGCCAGCGTCAGAAGTCAGCAGAGCCGAGATGCAGAGAAGCATCAGCTGCTGGTCAGCAGTCTCAACGAACAACTCAAAGGGTAAAAAATCAGTCCTGTAACCTTTAACACCATGAAAATAAATCAGAACACAACCAAAAATCTACAGCCTTTATTATCCATCTTCATATGTGGTAGTTTGTAGCGATGTTGAAGGATTGTTGTTAAACAAGTCCAACCAAAAATATGAATACAGTCATTATCTCCTCTCCCCCACGCTGATGGATAGTCAGGTGAAGAGCTTCACAGCTGTTCAGTGTTGCAGCATTCTCCTAAACAACCGAAGTAGCCGTGGATTAAAATGTGACAGAAAAATCCCCCTAAAAGTCTCCATGCTTTATTTTTAATATGTTATCGGAGTTTATTGTGACATTTATGTTTGTCTGATGTGTGTTTTAGGCTGAGTAACACTCAGGAGTGCCTGGAAAGCTCGCTCATCGAGAAGGAGAATACGTTGGCCAAGACGTCTGAGAAACTGGAGCTCATCAGCAGCCTCCGAGAATCTCTGAGCGAAAAGGAAATTCAGTTCAAAGAAGTGTCCGACAAGCTGCTTCAGACTGAGCACAGCGTAAGAGCTTTGCCTAGTTTTTATATGTTACAGTTTAATATTCAGCAACTGTTAATTTTGTTGTTTCTTTTTTTCTTGTGCAGCTTGAGAATGTTTCCAAGAAGTGCAGCAGCTCAGAGAAGCAGTGCGCTGAGATGAAGACAGAAGTTGTCGACCTCACGCAGAAGCTGAACGTGCTGAAGGAGAAGGTGTGACTTATTGGAGCATCAATCATAATATTTGCCATCACGCTGTAAATTCTCTCTCCTCACTCAAAGCTTCATTGTGTTTTTTGTCTCCTCATTTTCAGACACAAAAGCAGGAAGTCACCATAGAAACTTTACAGTCTGAGCTCGATCAGACGAACGAAGAGCTGGACAAACTAAACACCTCCTACCTGGAAGAACGAGCCCAACTCATCCATGACCTTCAGAGCTGTGAGCGGGAAATTGACAGTCTTAAAGACATCCTGTCGGAAAAGGACAAGGAGATATCAACCCTCTCTGGTAACATGGCTGAATACGCAGAACAGGTCGCCGCGCTGAAGCAGGAGCTGAAACTCAAAGAAGAGAATCTGGTGCATGTAGAAAAAGCTCTGAGTAAGGTGGAGCGGGAGGCCATGATTATCAGAGAGTCACAGAATTCAGACCAGAGCGCCCTGGATAGCAAGATGACAGAGCTGGTGGGGAACCTGAAGGATACTGAGATGGAGTTGGTCAAGGCCAAAGAGGAGAGAGAGTCTAAGGTGGCTGAGGTGGAGCTTCTGATAAAACAGACCGAGGAGGACAAGAAAACTATTCAGGACCTTCGAGGCGAGATCCAGAAACAGATCGTGGGCCATCGTAACCATCTTTCTGAATGCGAATCACACATCGGGTCTCTGAAGGAGCAGCTGACTGTTTCCACACAAAAGCTTCAGGAGTCAGAAGGACTCGTTTCACAGCTCAAGGACAAAAACACCAGCAGCGAGCAACTGCAGCAACAACTGAATGACAAAGAACAGACGTATGAAACAGAGCTCAAATCTTTAAAGGATGAACAGAACAAACTTCTGGCACAGGTGGAAAAATACAATAATGAAATGCAGACGCTGTCCAAACAACTAGAGGAGCGAGTACAGAGTGAGGAGCTCATCAAAAAGGAGGTGCAAGAGAAACTGGAAACTGTGGCATCGCTGGAGAAACAGGCCGAGGACGAGAGGCAGAAGTTCAACACTGAGCTGAAAGCTCGGGATTCAGAAAATGAGAAACTGAGCAGTGAACTTCAGAGCAAATCTGAAAACATCTCCAAACTCAAGAATGTTTTAAAGGCGTGAATGCCGAGAAGAAGCAGCTGCATGAAAAATTAAAAGGGCTGAATGAAGAGCTCGAGCTCCAGAAGCAGAACGTAAAGCAACTTAGTGAAAAGGTGACGACTGCTCTCGAACTAAACGGCAGTCTAGAGAATCAGATACAACGCCTGACAGAAGAGAAAGAGAGACTTGAAGTGGAGCTATCTCAGAGTGTCAAAACTGCTTCAGAAGTCACAGCTGAAAAGGAGTCGCTGCAAGCAAAAATATCAATGTTGGAAACACAGTTCTCACAAAACAACACAATAATTGAAAAGCTACAAAAAGATAAGCAGGAACTGACTATAAGAGCTGACGAGGTCAACAGAGTTCTGGAGCAAAGCAAACACTCGAACTCAGAGATTCTGCTGGAAAAGACAAATGAATGTAATAATCTCAACCAGTTACTCAGGGAGAGGGAGGAGACGGTGGCACGACTGCAGGAGCGAGTGCAGAGTTTGACTTCTACAGCAGACCAGCTGCAGCGTGACGTGGCAGAAAGAGAGAAGACGGTCAGTGACCTCCGAGCTCAAACAGAAGCCCAACGACACCAGCAGGCAGAACTCCAGCAAACACTGTCTCTGCTTCGAGAACAGGAATGCAGTCTGAAGTCTAGTTTAACAGAGAAGGATTCAGTGTTGAAAGAGAACCAAAGTTTGCAGAGCGAAGTTGCAGAGAAGGAAAATATTGTATCCAAACTTCAGGCAGAAGCTGAATCGCTGAATGAAGAACTCTCAAAACTTCGCCAGCAAATTGAAGACAAAGAAGGAACGTTGAAAAAAGCAAAACAACAGTGTCAAAAACACAAAGACAAACTAAACGATACAAACAAAACTGTAAAGTCTCTGCGTGAGCAAATCAGTGTCATGGAGGAAAATGCCAGAAGGCTGGAGTCTGAAGCAGAGCTGAGGAAAACAGAGCTGGATAACTTAAACCGCTCCATCCAGGCGGCGACGGAGGAAAACCAGCAACTTCGTGCTGCTTGTGAATCCAGAGAAAAGGAACTCGCTCAACAGACACAGGTTCTCTCTGACCTCGACGGACGGCTGAAGGCCACATTGGAACAAAACTCAAGTTTGAGTGTGAAGATCAGCAGCCTGACAGAAACTAATCAGAGACTACAGGAGGAGTTGGCACAGAACGTCAAATCAGTTTCTGAGCTAACCACAGAGAGGAAGTCACTCCAAGAACAAAACGTAGAGATTCAGAAAACAACAGACGGACTGTTGAAGGAAAAGAAGACGCTGACGGCTGCAGCAGACGAGTTAAAGAAGATCCTGGAGGACAGCGAGCTGTCGAACTCTGCAGGTTTACTCGAGAAAACGAATGAATGTGCTAATCTGTCAAAAACGTTAACGGAGAGAGAAGAACAACTTCAGAGTCTACGAGAGCAAGTTGATGGTTTTAAAAAGCAAGTTAGTCAACTCAGCGCGTCCCTGAGTGAGAGAGAACAGACTGTGTCAGAACAGAATTCACAGTTAGAAGCTCAGCAGAACCAACTGCTGCAACTTCAGGATACCGTCTCCATGCTGCAGGAACAAGGATCTGTCCTCAAGTCAGGGCTAATTGAGAAAGACTCCCTGCTTCAGCAGAAAACAGAGGAATGCAGCGTTTATCAGAATGAAGTCACGATACAGAAAACTCTCGTATCGCAGATGCAGAGTGAGGTACAGACACTCAGGCAGGAGTACTCAGAGGCGAAACAGCAGATAGAGCAGAAAGAACAGACATTAAAAGACGTAACAAATGAGTTTCAGCACCACAAAGACGAGCTGAACAAACGAAACGAATCAGTGATTTCACTCAGCAGCCAACTCGGCGCCATGAATGAGAATGCTGCAGAGATGGAGGCTGAAATTACCAACCTGAGGACTTCTGTGGCGAAGCTCACGGCAGAAAACAGTCAGCTAACACAGGAGGGAGAGCAAAGGAAGGCAGAGATAATAGATTTTAACGATAACATTCAAGCACTGAACGAGCAGAATGCAAAATTGAAATCTGAATTACAGAATAGAGTGACAGAGCTGTCGGAAGTGAAAGAAGACGTCACACGTCTCAAAACGTTGTGCTCAGAGAACGAGGAGCTTTATCTGACCATGCAAAAGAAAGATGACTCCCTGAAACAGCAGGAAGGTTTAATCCAGCAGCTCAACAGCAGGATTGTGGAGCAGCAGGAGCAGCTGAAACTGAAGGAAGATGACAATAACAGTTTAGGTGCAAAAGTTTCAGAGCTTGAAGATTCTGTCGGTAAACTGAGAGGTCAAGTTGACAGTCTCACTTCAGAGTCATCCGAACTGAGAAATACTTTGGAGAAGAAGGAACAGACGAGCCTCGAATATCAAAGTCATTCTGCAGCTGCTGTTGAAAATCTCAATTCAAGTCTACAAGCCAAAGAGGCCGAATGTGAGAGCTTGAAAGAGCAGATTTCACACCTCGAGGAATCGGTCACAAAGCTCGACAACAACCTCCGAGTGCAAATATCTGAAGTGGAAAATCTGAGAAAGGCCTTGGAAGAAAAAGAAGCAGCTTTTTCAGACCAGTCGAAGTCTCTGCAGGACGTTCAGAGGAGAGCAGACGAGGCTCTGCTCTTCAAATCTCAGTTCACAGAAAGCACAGAGTTGGTGTCACAGCTACAGAGTCAAATTCAGTTACTGTCCGCTGAGTCTGTAAACCTCAAGAAGTCAGCAGAGGAAACACAAAGTGCCTTCAACAACCTGCAAGAGAAGTACGCTGCTAACTTAGAGGAGTCGCAAGATATGAGAAAACAACTGGCACAAAGATCTGATGAGGTGTCCAAACTTCAGACGTTATTGGAAGATGCTAATAAGGAACAACAGGCAGCAAAGTCCACCATAGAATCACTGAGAAGTGAATTATCTACGATCCATCTTAAACTAGAGGAAACAGCAGACCTGAACTCCAGTCTGTCGAAAGAAAAAGACGAAGCTTTTGCTTCACACGAACAGAGCGTGTCGCTGCTGACTGTCGAAATAGAAAGACTCAAATCACAACATCTTCACGTTGTGGCACAAATGAATGCGCTGACAGAGAACCTGGAGCAGAGGGAAATGGCTCTCCATGCAATCAACAATCAGTACACATCTCAGGCCAAACACACGTCTCAGCTGGTTTCAGAAATGCAAAGACTAGAAGAGCAGAATAAGAGATTAAACGAGGAGATGAGTCTGTCAAAGGAAGAGCACCAGAAGCTTCTCACAGCTGTTAGAAAGGAAAACACACATTTACAAGAGGAGCTTAGAAAAGTGTTCGCAGAAAAGGAAGAGCTGGAAAGGACGCATCATCAGGTGTGGGCGTCGCAGGTTCAGATGGAGCAGCAGTCCAGCAGCATGAAGGAAATAATGGAGGAAACGATGTCCGAGAAGAAGAGCCTGCAAGCAAAGGTTAGTGCCCGAGACGAGGAACTTTCTCGATTAAAAGAAAACATTCAAAAGATAGAACAAATTCTGCAGGACTCTGAGAGGGAGTGGCTGTTAGTTCTGGATAGAGAAAAACAGGATAAGAATCTACTCGCTGAACAATTACAAAGTGTTGAGAATGAGATGAAGTCTAAAGATGTTAAAGTTAACGCTTTGAAGCAAGACTTGGACAGTTTGCAGGAGAAGCTAGCAGAGGCCTCGTCTGCAGTTAGACAGGGCTCGGATCAGCTGAGCGCCAAAGAGTCGGAGGCGTCAGCATCCAGGATTCAACTTGAGAAGGTGTTAACATCCGTTCAGGAAAAAGATCGTGACAACGTTAAACTGCAACAGGCTCTTAAAGCTGCAGAACATGAGCTACTAAACCTTTTAGCAGGAAAAAAAGATTCTGATAAAGATTCCTCGTCACCAACCACATCTGAGAGATCAGCTGCTGTAAACACAGAGAAGGCCTCCTTACAGGACATGATCAAACATTTACAAGAAGGTCATCAGTCTCAGGTAGCTGCTTTGAAAAATGAGTTGGATACGACCGTCACACAGTTACAAAGAACACAAAAAACACTAAATGAAAGAGAGAGGACGAATGAGGAGAGGAGTCAACAAGTCGTTCTTTTGCAAGAGATGGTGGAGCAGCTCCACACTCAGCTCCACGCTGAAGAAGAGAAGGTGAGAGAAGCTTCTGTCAAACACTCGTCTGCCAACAGCGAATCACAAGCTAAAGATGAACAGATCAACTGCATGAGCATTCAGATAAGTCAGCAGAAGGAATTACTTGCTGGACTAAGTCAGCAGTTGAGGGATAAAGACGCGTCTATCGCTCAAGTCATGGAGGCCGCCTCGAACGAGAGAATGAAACTCGGCGAGGAAAAAACATCTTTACAAGTGCAATTAGAAAGCTTGGAGCAGGAACACGAAACCTCCATGAAGAGGCTGGAAGAGATTTCACAGCAGTTACAGGAACAAATTTCACAATCTCAGCGTGAAATTGAGACGAAGAACTCGGAGAAACTGGAGCTGATTAAAGAAAACGACGCTACGAAGAGCGAACTCGCCAAGGTGTCCAAAGAAAAAGACGCAGCAAAGAAGAAGCTTCAGGCGGCTCTCATTGTTAGAAAGGATCTGTTGAAAAGAATTGAGCAATATGAAAACCAAAAAGAAGAGAGTGTGAACATTAAAACTGAGGTTTCTCTTCTACAGGATCAGTTACAGGAAGTGACTAATCAAGCTCAGGCTGCCGCAAAAACATATGAGGAGAACGTTTCTCTTCTTGAAAAGAAAGTTTTTGATCACAAAACAGAAAGTCAAAGACTTGAGGAACAGCTGCAGTCAGAAAAACACGTTTTTGAAGCCGCGTTAAACGAGAAAGAAGCTTGTTTGTCAGAAACTTTGCAAACACTGAGTGAGAAAAGCTTCCTTATCGAGCAGCTGCAGTCCAGCGCTGCTGACAGAGACGAAGCATTCGAGCAGGAGAAAAACAGCTGGATGCAGAAGTTAGATGAACTTCAAAATGAAATCCAGACATGTAAAGATGAGCTGAAGGACAAATCTTCAGCCTCTGCTGGTGCTGTCGATTTAGAAAATGAGCTTGCGCAGCTAAAGCATGAAAAGGCGATGCTGCAGAAAAAGGCCCAGGCTGCTTTGCTGGCACGCAAAGAGACGATGAAGAAAGCTCAAGAAAATGAAAGGAAATTAACTCAGGAACTCGCTGAACTGAAAGACGACTACAAAGCTCTTTTGGAACAACGCTGTCAGCAGACGAACGAGCTGAACGCTGTCCAGTTAAACTTTGACGAGAAGGTCCGGGAGCTGGAGGACCTCCGGAAAACCTCTTTGTCCAACCTGGATGAACTGGACACTTTAAGACAGCTTGTTGAGGAGAGGGATAAAACTCTGAGAGATTTGAAGATGTCTCTGGCTGAGAAGGAGAGTCAGTGCCACTCGCTTTCAAACTTGCAGACAGAACTAGAAAACGTTAAATCCAAACTGGAGATCGTGTCTCTTGAGATGGCAGGTAAAGATGAGGCTCTCGTAGTCGTGGAGCAAAGAGAAGAAGCTTTGAAATCCAAACTTCACATGATGGAGTGTGACTTGGAGAAAGCTCATGCAGACGTAAAAGAGAAAACAGAAGAAGTTGTGAAATATCAGGAAACAATTAAAGCTGCTGAGCTGAAGACTCAACAGGAGAAACAAGCTTTATATGATGAACAACTCGCCTTGGAGACTCAGCTGAGAAACTCTGAGTCTGCGCTGGAGCGACAAATACAAGCAAATGAAGAAAAATGTAAAGTGTTGATGGAAGAAAACAAGGAGCTTCTGGCACAAAGTAATCAACTGAAACAGGAGCTCGAGACAACAGCTGGTTTAGTTGCACAAAAGTCTTTGGAAGTTTCAACCATTCAAAAGACGTTAGCAGAAACACGGCAGCAGCTCAGTGACGACAAAGATGTTCTGACTGAGGAGCTCCAAAAAGTAAAACTGCACTGTACTGAAAAAGAGACGAGTTTGAATTTGTTAATTCAAGAAAAAGAAAATGCTTTTAGATTAATCGATGAGCTCAGAGACGAAGTGACGACGCTGAAAGAGCAGCTGGATGTAAAGATGGAAGATGTAAACAAAGAAGACGTGTGTTCATCTTGCAAAAGTGCTGAAAACTTTGAATTGAAACTAAAAGAGAGAAATGATGCTTTGTTGGTGTCTCAGGCTCAAGTTTCAGAAAAGGAAGAATTAATTGCTGCACTTGAAGTGCAACTACAGCAGCAAATGAAAACACATGAAAGTGCCCTCGAGAGGATGAGAACCGAAGCTGTCCAGCTTCAGAAATCTCAAGTCGACGGCGCCAAAGTGAACGATCAGGACAGCCAGAACAAAATTTCTCTCCTAACCAGGAAACTTCAAGCAGCTTTAGTTTCTAGGAAAGAACTGCTGAAGGAAAATGCAGCTCTGAAGGAAGAAGTGGAGAAACTGTCGGCCAAATACGAAGTTAAAGCAGCCGAGTTCCAGGAGCTGGAACGACACAATGTGGACCTGAAAAGCTCGGTGTCATCTCTGAACAAGGAGAAGGACAATCTCAGCACCAAGGTCGATGGCATCCTCAACGATAACCACAGCCTGTCAGCAGCCTGTGACAGCCTGAAACACACCATAGAAAACATCACCCAGCAGAAGAAGGCCTTTTCCTGCCAGCTCGAATCTCTGAAGGACTCTCAGACGGACGAGCTGTCCAAGTGGAAGTCAAAGCACGCCGAGCTGAAACAAGAGTACGAGTCTCTCTTACAAGCTTATGAAAATGTGAGCAGTGAAATGGACAAGATGAGACAGCTTTTAGAGGGGGCCAAGCGAGACCGACAGGAAGCCCACAGAAAGATCCACAAACATGAGACTGAGATGGAGATTCTGGAGAAGCACGCTCAAGAGGTGGAGGAAGAATACGGGAGAATTAAAGAGAGGATGCACGAATTATCCGAAGAGAGGCAACAGAAGATTGAGAAGCTGGAGGACGAGAATCAGAAAACTAGAAAAGAGCTTGTTGAGCTCGAAGAAAACCATAAAAAGACGATGAGCAAACTCAATGATAGAAATCAACAACTGGAGGAGGAGATTTGCAAAGTTAAAGTTTCGTCAGAGGAGCTCAGAGAGAAACTTACTGAGCTACAGGCTGAAAGTAACCAGCTGGCAGAGAAGCTTGAAGAATCTAGCTGTTCGTTGGAAAAGAAGCACTTGGAATCAAACACATACACAGACAACATGCAGCTTAAACTGGATGAAGCACTGAGTTTGAATAATTCACTGACGGCGCAGATCGAGGCCCAGAAGACAGAACTCGGTGCTCAGTTGGAAATCAGCGACTTGTTACAGAAGGAGAAGCAAAACCTTTCTGAAAGATTTGAGAAGATACAGAATGATCATGAGTCGCAGCTGGGAAAGAAAGACGACGTCATTAAAGAGCTCAAAGATAAAATCAACAGACACAACCAGGAGACGATCAGCCTGAACGAGAAGGTGAGGATCCTGGAGGACGACAAGTCTCTCCTGCAGGAGGAGCTCGAAAACGTTCAAGAGATTTCAGACAAAGTCAAAAATGAAAATGAATATTTGGAGACGGTGATTCTCAAAAACTCTGAGAAGATCGACGAGCTGACCGAGTCAATCGCTGTCCTGCAAACCCAAAACACGCAGCTGTCCTCTCAGCTGGCCGCGAGTAAAGAGATGAGCGACCAAGTTCGTCAAGAGAAAGAACAGGAGCAGCTCAAATTAGTACGAGAGTTTGAGGAGAAACTCAAGACGGTTCAGAGAGGCAACGAGGGCTCCAAGAACGTGAAGAAAGAACTGCAGGAGCTCCTGAAAGAAAAGCACCAGGAGATAAATCAGCTGCAGCAGAACTGCATCAAATACCAGGAAGTGATTTTAGATCTGGAGAGCTCTTTGAAGACGTCGCGGTCAGCCGTCGAACACCTGGAGAGAGAAGTGAAGAAAGGCGCAGAGAAAATATCAGTCTTAGTGGAGAGAAGTAACCAAGCTGACGCTGAGCTGATGACACACAAGAATCTGCTGCAGCAGGCCACAGAAAAGATTCAGACTGTCGAGTCTGAAAGAGACCGGCTGACTCTCGACTTAACACAAAGACAAAAGTTAGAAGAACAGGAGAAAGTGACAAGATCACAACAAAGCACAGATGAGAAACAATTCAATACCTATATGGAGAATCAGTTTGTGTTGCAGCAACAGATAGAAGAGCTGAGAGGCTTAAAAGATCAAGAAAGTCAAAATGTGAACGAGCTGAGGCAGCAGCTGGACTCTCAACATCTACAGATCAGCACTCTGAAACGAGCAGCTGAGACGTCGGAGGCCAAGCTGTCGGCTTTATCTGCCACTCCTCAAGGTGCAGACGCTTCTAAACTCTGGAATAGTTTGTTCCAGAAGACGTTACACGAGAAAGATAACCAGCTCCTCGAACAGGGTTTTGTGATCAAACGGTTCCTGGAAGACATCAGAGTGAAAGACAAAGAGGTGAATGAACTACGAGTGACCAAGTCGAGACTGGAGAGGACGCTGAATGAATACTCTGTGGCTGCCGCTGCTCAGCAGAGGCAGGTGTTTGTCATGAGCGCGAGCAACGCCGAGCTCACCGAGACTGTGGAGCTCATGACCGTGCAGATAAAGGAGCTTAGTGCGCACGTTGAAAGAATAGAACAAGATAAAAACGCTGTGAACCGACAGCTTGCTGACAAAGAAGATCTGATCTCCCAACTGCAGCTAAATCTTCAGCAAACAGAGAAGATAAATGCAGATTCTGATGCTCAGCTGCTGCATTTACAGGCTGTGAGTGACAAACTTCAGGCTGACTTTGAGAAGCAGGAGGGAATCTCTCTGCAACTGAAAACGCTCCTCCAGAGCAAAGATGCTGAGATCTCCTCTTTGCTGTCCTGCAGAGACGGACAGATGTCAGGATATCTGGAACAGCTCCAGGCTAACTATCGCTCCCAGGCGTCAGTGTACGAGGACAGGTTAGCTTCGTCACGCTACCAAAGAGAAAAGGCTGACAAAGAGCTGAGAGCGCTCGAAGCCAAGGTCAGAAGTCTGCAAATTAAAGTCAACAGGTCAGCACAGGAAAAGGAGCAGATGGCCGCTAAGATGGAGTCGTTCAAGAACTCGATGGTGTCTTTACAGAGCGAACGCGAGCGGCTGATGTCAGAATACAGAATACTGGAAGCGAAGAGTCAGTTAGGGTTGACAGGTAAAGAGGGCGGTCCTGACGGGGAAGGTGGTGCCGCCAAAGGCCTCAAACATGAAATAAGGAAGTTGTTACATCAAATGGATGATCTGAATTCTGAGAACGCGATGCTCAGGGCGCAGCTGGTTCGCTACAGAGAGGATCTGAATCAGGTTTTATCTCTGAAGGACAACCAGCTGAAGGTGCTGCTGAAGAAGCAGCAGGACGTGATCAAAACCCTTGAAAACCAAAAGGCCGCAGCTGAGAAGCAGCAGAGAGTGTCGCGGTTAGAACTCCAGAAGGAAGAAGAGGCGAGCAATACTTTAAAAGCAGAGATTTCTAAACTCAAAGCTCAGGTGTCGACACAGGAAGCTGATATATTAACTCTGAAACAGGAGAGAGTCGCTACGAGTGAAGGCAGAGTGATCGCTGATCTGCAGGAAGCTGTCGCAGCCAAAGCAGCCGAATGTAATGACCTCCAGCAAAAGCTTCTCTCTCAGAAAACCCTGACCGAGGAGCTCAAGGACAAAATGCAGCTGGTGGAAAATGAGACAAACAAGAAGCTGGGCGAGGCGGAGGACAAATACAACAGTGAGCTGGACGCCTTCGAGCGCGAGGTGGATGTGATGAGAAACGAGCGGGAGACGGCTGATCAGCGGGTGGCGGAGCTCGCAAAAGACCAACTGGAGGTGGAGCAACAGTTATCAGAAGCCAGAACACAAAGCAAAGACCTGAGGGCTCAAAATGAGTCGCTGTGCAAAGCCATGGCTGCTCTGCAGAACGACCGAGACCAGCTCATCGAAGACTTCAAGACCCTGAGGAACCGATACGACGAGGAACTGAGAGAGACTCAGGCAGCCCTCAACAAGGTCGAGCGCAGTCTGCAGGATGCCACCTCGGACTTGGCGATGTTTGCCAAGGAGAGAGACGTCCTTGTTCACAAGTTAAAAGCTTTAGAGAGCAAAGACGTGCCCGCAGAGCTGAACAAGCTGTTGGACGAGCTGTCGAAGGCTTTGTCAGAGAAGGAAAGGGAACTGAAGCAGGTCGTCCTGGAGAACGGCACATACAGCAGGCAGCTATCAGCGTTCTCCAGATCCATGGCCAGCCTCCAAAACGATCGTGACAGGTTGATGGACGAGTTGAGCGGCGCCAGAAGAGTGGTAGAGTCCAGGCAGGAGTCCAGCCCAGAGAGGGTGGAAAAATCAAAAGGAAGTGGCGTCAGTGCCCTCCAGAATGAGAGCGATGGGCCGGTAAGTCGACTCATCGGCTGTAGTTTGAGTTTGGCTGCTGCTTGCTCTTCATCTCTGCTGTGTTTCATTTTGTGGAAAGCATGCAGGTCGAGTTTGTTCTTCATCGGTACCATCGCTTTGACTTGCACGGTGTTCTTTTTTTGTGGGAATGTAAATATTCTGATGTCTGTGAAAATCTCTGCTTGACAAACAAAAACAAAACAATGTTTTAAACAATATAATATAGTAAGACTTTTATTCTTTGTTCATTTCAGGAGAGTCAGAAGATGCAAACCTACGGAGCGCCACCTGAGAGAGAAACCAGCAGCCACCAGGAGGAAACCACCGAGCTGAGGTAAAAGATGACGACAAGTAAAGAAATATTACACGTGTGTTCTTAAAAAGTAACTGTGAACATTTCAGTCACCTCTGATGGTAAAAGTCGGACCTTCCTTGTAGGTTGCACAGTTCATAGTTTGTTGGACCGCAGCTGGTGATTAAAGATGTGATACGAAAGGAAGCGATGTGTGTCGGCAAACAAGACTGAATGAGAAATTAAAAATGATTGCTTATGATTCTTTTTTGTGTTACGTAGGTCTGACACAGAGAGGACGGACACACTGCCAGTCAAGGTACTTTACACGTTCTGTGTTGATCTGAAAACTACATGATCTGTGTCGTAGTTGTGTTTTTTTGTACTTCTGATGTGTGTAAATGTTGTATTTGTTTATCATAATTGCCCGACCAACAATTCTTTTCATTGTTGATTAATCTGTTGATTATTTCTCCATTTTTCATGGTGTTTTTCTTCCTTTTGTCTGACAGGAAACAGTCGTCCTGGCAGGTCAGAGTGGGACGGACGAGGTGTTGAGTCGTCTGGAGGCGGAGAGGATGCAGCTCCACAGAGACCTGCAGCGCTGCATGTACGAGATCCAGCAACGAGACCACTACCTCCATCAGCTCAACACCAAGGTAGGAAACAGCTGGAACACATCAGGAGCTGCAGCTAAAACACTGACGGTTTTGCTGTCGTGTGAGATGAAGGCAAACTTTGTAAGCATTTATGTGAAACACCCGCTACGTTTTCAGTTCCAGCAGGTCACGGAGGAGAAAGGTTCTGTTGCAGCTCAGCTGAGGGCCGTTTCTCAAACCCTGAGGGACACTCAGAACCGCTGCCACTGGCTGGAAGGACAAGTCCAAGTCCAAGGCCAGGCTCAGGTAGACGATCCAGAACATGTTCATGTCTGCTGCTGAAGTAGATTTTTGTTTTCCAACATAAAGCATCAGCCTGTATCTTCCATCCAAATTTGTTTTTGACATCAGATTTAAGAAATGTAAGAGAGATAGTTCAGTTTCTCATCCTCGGATCGTTAAATGCTGATGTTTTGGGACGGCAGCTGAACTCAAAGCGTCATGATGTGATCACAGGAAGAGACTCAACACTCAGTCTTCTGTAGCTTAAAGCAGCCAGGTGGCAACTTAACGTTCACAGTTGATGAATTGATGTCTGTGAACAGGTTCTTCTGAATTCTGTAGAATATGACTGATGTTTATGATTTAGTCACTTTTTTATGCAGCTTGTATATTGTGTATACTGTATATTGTGTTCTTGTGGCATTGAACTGATATATCAGTAGGTTAAAGTTACGTCTTCTGTCCCTTCTGATTCCTGTAATGTGTGTCTTCACCACC
This sequence comes from Sparus aurata, assembly GCF_900880675.1. Taxonomy (NCBI): domain Eukaryota; kingdom Metazoa; phylum Chordata; class Actinopteri; order Spariformes; family Sparidae; genus Sparus; species Sparus aurata. The sequence goes on along the minus strand of NC_044190.1, from coordinate 39,265,043 downwards.
AGGGGTCAGTGTACGCTGAGGTCGCACCTGGAGCTCCCCAGGAGAGGAGCAACGACTCCATCACCACTGAGACGGCTGAAGTCGGTCAGCTCAGAGAGAGGTGAGGAGTCTCGAGCTTGTGTTTCTGTAGTCCTGTGAGATATTCTCAGTCGGTCACAGATTGTTTGAGCTCTTGGTTTCTTTCTCTCGTGTGTTCAGGCTGCTGGAGCTGGAACAGAGTCTGACTGAGGAGAGAGCGAGGAGAGAGACGACGGAGGAGGCTCTGCGTCTGTCTGAGGACAGAGCGAAGAGGTGAGACACGTATTCATTCATCTGTCTGTCTGTCTCTGTCGTTCACACACACACACATATATAAATCCGTCCTGAATGCGTTTGTGTTGCAGCGTTGGTTCTGGTCTGTCCAGAGACAGCCCGAGAGACTTCAGCATCGAGATGGAGACAGAGGAGGAGTGGGAAGCTCTGAGTCTGAACCCAAACCAGCCTCTGATAACACGAAAGGTGAACAACAGAGAGCTATAAATTAAAGTTATAAATGATATCTCAGATTCAGATACAGCAGTGTGATGATGATGTGGCTGAGGCGGTTTACCTGACTGTGTTCTGTTCGGACCTCCAGGTGAAAGGTGGCGTGGTGGCGTGCCGGCGGTGGCTCAGAGGGCGGAGCCTCTACTTCTCCAGGCTGCTGACGAGTCGCGCACGCTCTCGATATTTCTTCCTGGCCTACTTACTCACGATCCACGTCCTCGTCCTCATGTGCCTGACCGGTGCGCTGTAGCACCAGAACACAGCGGCTTTATGTTCTGTCTGTGTGTGAAGCATGAGAACACCTGTGTACACCTGTGTACACCTGTGTACACCTGCCAGGCTGATGTCATCACATTCTGCTAGGTAGATAGATGCTAACAACAGCCAGGCAGTTCACATGTTAAAGGGATAGTTCACCCAAAAATGAAGACATCCTCTCCTCCCTCCTGATGATATAAAGTCAGGTGAAGTGTTGAAGTCCACAGAACAGTTCTGGAGCTTCACAGTGAAACAGAGTCGTGTTCTGCTAAACAACTGGACTGTTCTGTGGAGAACGACACTTCACCTGACTTCATATCAACAGGAGGAGAGAATGATTCAGTCTTTGTGTGAAATGTTCCCTTCAAAACTGACTTCAGATGGAATCCTCCACAAGATGTACTGACATTTTTATTTATGTTGTTTTTTTATGAGACTGAACACGGAGAAATTCGCTTATTGTTTTTCTTTAAGTGTTTAAATGTAAATCACGCCTTAAAGCATGATGCTCCACTTCTTTCCTGCTGTTGTTTCTCAGTAGTCGCTGGTGGATTCTTTAATAATTTCGGCGTGTTGCCAACGGTTCATTGTTCTGAGATCCAAAACAGAAAGGAGACGAGGAGAGAGACTTTTGACAGAAATCCTCAAGCTGAGTTTAAGACGGAAGGACTTGAACTTGGATGTAACTCTTATGTAAAAACCTAAGAAGGTTCAGAAAGCCATATCCATTGTGGGTTAACACTACTGTATAAATCTTGTTTTTGCATCTCCTCTCCTGAGCTGAGGAGAACAGGAACAAACATGCAAACGTCCCGTCTGTCTGTCAGAACCTGTTTGCTTTACATCCACATCACAACTCTCAGCACCAGCTGCTGCTTTCCTGCCTGCCTGGTTTCATAACTTGCACATAATCGTGATGCTGAGTTAAAACTATGCACTGAAACTCCAAATGTGTATATAATCATCTCATATAAGCTCAGAAGCACTACACCTCTCCCACTCCCTCCTGTTCCCTTTAACTGTAAAGCCAAAGGTGTTTGGATTCTCACCTCGGCGGTTTGAATAAGTGCTCTCGTGCCCGTTAAACTAAGTGGGAGACGACGATTTCACGATATCTGAAAGTTTGAATCCGGTCTCACAGTTTGCCATTGAAAATGGACTGCAGAAAGAAGCAGAGTATATGAAAGTACATTCTGTACGTATTTATGGTTTTCTGTATTTATGTGTGCTGCACAGTATCTGTCACAGACTGTATGTATGTATATACACATTTCTATCTTCTCTGCCTGTACATTTCTTCTTTGATTGTTAAGAGTTTGAAAATGTGCCGGTAAAGAGACGAGTGGAGATGTGTGACAGAAGAAAAGGTGTGAAAGATGCTCTCTGGCTTGTTTATTGATATTTTGTAGAACTCTATACGGCTGCTGGTGAGTTTGTGGGACGCTGTGATAATGATCTGTACATAAAAGTGTGATTGATGGACGAAACGATGAACTGAATCTATTTATGAAAAAAGGTGAACTACTGAAAAATGTCGGCATATTTTCTCTACTGCCACTGTTTTTAAGAGATAGTGACGCTGTCGCCTTTTGATGACATCAGGCTGAACTCGGTGCAATAACCTGTCAGGTGAACTTTCTCACCCGCTACCATCTGCAGAGACATTTAATAAAGCTTGTTGGACTTTTCTTTTCTTCTCACATGACGTGTGTTTCTAACAGGCTGTGGTTCCATCTGATTGATTGATTGATTGAATCTAAATATTCATGCGCTCGGAGCTGCTTGTGGTTGAAGTTCAGCATCATAAAGCAGCTTCAGAAAGTACTCAGACTTCTTGTGGTGAAGATTTGATTTGAAATGGATTAGATTGACTTTTTCTACTGACTGCTCATTTTTCACATTTATTACATCGATCTGGAGCTCAGGTGCAGCGTGTTCGCTCCCTGAGATATTTCTGATTGACCTCCTGAGGCAAGTTCAGTGGATTCAGTGATTTACAGAAGATACACACCTTTAATATAAACAGGCCAACAGTGTACAATATACTGTCAGACCAGCACTCAGGTATATGTCCATGTGTCAGGCTGTATTTATGGCCACGATGCTACTTTGAGCTAATGCTAAACATGTATGATTTACCGTATGAATGTAGCATGTTAGCATGCTGATATGCTAACTGAAACTACATACACAGAATAGATGAGACTGATTTAAATGTCATTAGTAGTTTGATTAAGCAGCATCGTCCTGGTTTGGGTTAAAGCCAACGAGGAAGCACCAAAAACTGCAGTTCCTTGTACGACCACCTGAGGCTCCAAAAGAGAGTCAATCCTCAGAAGAGCCGATGTTAAAACTTCACATTAGACACCAACATGTTTGCAGGACAGGTTTATCCCTTCATGAGAACAATATGTGGGAGATTTCTGTAGTTTAAATTAAGAAATTAAGGTTTAAATTGAAGATAATTTAGTCGCTGAACTTGATCTCCCGGCTGTATTTCTGGTGTTTGTGCCTTTTGAAGGATTTTATTTCAAATATCAGACACGTAATCTGTCTTTCTCTGCTGTTATCTGGACTGAAGCAGAATGTGGAGCGACTGAGTGACTCTGTTAGTGATAACCAGCAGACAGCGGCTGCAGCCGGAGAGCTCTGCTGATGGCTGCCTGTTAGCCTCAGCTAGCCTGTTAGCATCCAGACTAGAGGGACCATTAGGGACCAATGATCAAGCTAAAAAGAGACGCCTTTTAAAGTGACTATCTCTAGGGGATTTATAAACATGCATACATGCTAACTCAGGGCTAACAGGAAGAAGCTAAGCCTGATCACAGAGACACGACCTGCAGCAGTCACACTTTCCTCCAGAGACTGCAGACCTCCAACATCCAGTCGGGTTCTAAAATGCTTTCACATTATTGTGTTAATTCACTGGGAGATGGGTAGAACAGTATAATAAGACTTATTAGCATCATAATGTTTCAGTCCACAGGTTGAAGATCATTTCTAACAGCCGGGGATGAAAAAGAGCTGAGAAGAAAGAGAATCAGGCTGAATGTCTGATGAGTCCAGACGCTGCTGCTGAACTGAAACCTGCTACAGACTCAGTTATATTCTGTGTGTGTGTGTGTGTGTGTGTGTGTGTGTGTGTGTGTGTGTGTGTGTGTGTGTGTGTGTGTGTGTGTGTGTGTGTGTTTCCTCACAGGGATCATTAAAGCTTCACACGACCTTTTATCATCTCCGGGTTCAGCTGCATGTCGACCTCCATCAGCTGGATGAGAGACGACGAGGGAGTTTTCTGCAGAAGAACGATTGTGACGGTCAGCTAATTAACTTTTATTTCTATTGTCATGTAAGTACCGAACTTAAGAACACATTTCAGGTACTTTACACGAGTATTTCCATTTTTTTCTACTCTAAACTTTAGGACTACTAGGAGTTGTGTATCGTACTTTTTACTTCATTTACTTGATAACTTTATTTTCTAGTTATTTTGCAGGTCACAGGCTGCTTCAGAGTCAATAAAGTGCATTTTTAAATCAATTTATTTTGTCTGTAATCAGGAAATAATTCTGATTCCTTTGATCAGAAAATGCTTAATACTGTATCTGATAAAAACTTAACTAGCTTTAATTTAATATGAGATCTGTTTTTATTATTATACATTTAAATGTTAACTGTTTCATTATTGAATTAAAGGTATGATATATTTTACTAAAAGTATTTTTATGTGAAAAAAAATTACATTTATTTTACTGATATTATTTGTGGGATTTTTTGAATATAAGGAAAATCTGTAAAATAAAACAGGAGGATCTTTTTTTTTTTTTTCTTTTTTTAAATATATTATTTTACATTTGATATATTTATAAAGTTATGGCTCATGGTAAGTAGGCAGTAATTACTGAGCAACGTATTTGATTTTTCTTTGTTAATTATCTTCAAATTACCTCAAAATGTATTAAAACACTTCCAGCTGGTTTCTGTCCTGTAACTTCTGCAGGTCAATAAACCAAAGTAATTGTTTTTAACACACAGTTGTTATAAACAGTATGTAAATGATTAATTATTACTTTTGTCCTGTTATTAATTAATTTGCTGGTATTGTCTCAAAATATTAATGAAACTTCATTTAACCTGAGCTGTGTGAAGACATTATTATTATTATTATTATTATTATTATTATTAGACCTGAAGAATTAATTACGTTATGAAACATTTAAAATGTGAAATAAGTCACCTGCTTCATGATTGTGTAGTTTTGTTAACTGGTAATAATCAACTTATCAAAACAAAGGAGACGTTTCTGCTGAATAAGTGAGAATGTGAAGCTTTAAAGAACATTCGCTGCATCTTTAATCTTGATTTCGTTTCCTGCTGAAGAGAAGTTCAGTGTTTACGTGTGTTTGATGTAATGAGCTCATGAAACCAGTAGATGGCAAAATCTGCTCATTAAACACCAGAACATCGACCCGAACACTCTGACAGCTGAGTGGAAAACAAGCCGTTTCTATTGCAGGATTATATTTCAGTGTTTCTGTGTCACAGTCCTGAATGGAGCTGTGGGCTCGGCTGGATCCGGTCCTGTGTGTCACATACTGTTCATGGCTTTGCTCCATTTTCCTTTTTGTTTCTTATTTCAGCTACAACAGCTGATTTCCTCTCTCTCTCTCTCTCTCCTCTGCGGCCGGCGTTCAACCTCATAAATATTCATGCAGAAATCTTCCTGTTTCTGCTTCTACTGTGTGATCTCATGGTGTGAGAGGCAGATGTGTGAAGGGTCGTCCGTCCTTTTACAATCCGTCACTGCTGTTATTCTGTGTTCTCTGTAAGAGCCCTGTGGTCGTTGATCAATCACACATTACATATCAATACTTTCATCTTCCATCAGCGTCCTCTCTCCTATCATTCCATCGTAGTAACAGTCAGTTTAGTCTTTTTTTGTGTCTCAGTCCTGGATAAGAGTGTATTCCTCGCAGCTGACGGGGTTTGAATCATCCGTTTCCACATTTATATGCCGGAACTGCACAATTTTACACTTCACGCTGACATGAAGTCAACTGGGTTTTGATCTGGAGGTTTCTGCAGGAAACTGGGTTCTAATAAAAGAAGCCCGCCTTGTTGGAAACCTGCATCTCGTTTGGCTCCTGCAGCCTTCAGCTCTCTTTCTCTCTTTCTTTCTCTCTCTCGCTGAAAACAGTCCTCCAGTTCGCCGCTGACCCACTTGCCTGCCTCCAGCGCCAGAGGAAGAGAACCTGGAGGAGTGGGAGAAAATGGGCGGGGAGGAGGTAGAGGTGAGAACATGTGGGAGTCTGCAATGATTAATGTGCTTTCAGAGATGGAGTGAGTGAGAGAGAACAAGGACAGTGTGTGTGTGTGTGTGTGTGTGTGTGTGTGTGTGTGTGTGTGGTGGGAAGACAGCAAGTAGTAAAGGTGCGTTCAACAAACAACATGACCCGTCTTCATCTTAATGCATCCACCTGAAACAGAAGCAAACCGAGAGAAATCCTTCAGCAGTTATATCTGCAGAACACTCGATGATTTTATCTCTCCGGGGAGCCGAGCGGGACTCTTTTCAGATAAATCAGCACCTTGTTCATCAGTCGGCCCACTTTCATTCTCCTGATACTCTGAGGATCGATGGCGTCAGCGGCGACTCCTCCTCGCCACAAACGAGCGGCCCGTTCGATCCTCCTGGATCTTGACACAGTTCACAGCTCAGGATGATGAATCGCTCTGTCAGCCGGCAGCTCCGGACGGATCACCTGAGATATGAAGCTCCGTCTTTGTTGATTTTCTACATTTATCTCTCTGCAAACATTTTTCATAAATGTCATGCTGGCAAGATTATAATTCTTCAGTCCTGCATGTTTGTATTATTATAATTCAATGCACTTAAAGGGTAATTCCACTGATTTCCCACATTAAAGTGTGTTCACAGGTGTTGGGGAGTATTGTGTTATCTGGCAAACTGTCTCCAGTGATGTCACTCTGTGGCTAAATTGCATTGTGGGTAATGTTGGCACTGGGTTTGGAAAAACAGTACACTGGTCCATGATTACACTCCCATAACATTAATGACTCTTTATACAGCAGAACCAGAGATATCACAATTTAAATTCTGCACATTCTTCTTCTTTTTCAGAAACCTGCCGCCTGCATTACTACATTACTCCACTCTACTAATAGACACAAAGAATGTGTAAGTATTTAAAAATGTGTCACTTGCTTTCAAATCAAATGTTTTTATGACAGGAAGTGGATCTGCTGGTACCGCTTCTGTCCACAGGGACCGCCAGAACCAACAAAGTCAAAACTGCTTGTAGCTGCTTTAAGTCAGAAGCAAAGAAAAAGGTTTTGGATCCATAAAACTCTATTTTTTATTCATCCAGTCTTCCTCAGTTGTGACAGACTGTTTTACTAGCTGATAAAATTGGTCAAATGACCTGCTGAGAAAAGAAAGAAGATAAAATATGTTTGAATTCAGTATAAAAATCCTGCTGAGTTTTGCGCTTACAAATATTTCAAACCAGAGAAATCCACCTGTGTGTACCTGAGGTAGCCGTGCATTTTATTATGTCGCCTGTCGAAGGTGAAGGAGATTAAACTTAACATGAATAAACTTTAAAACGTTTCCTCGTCTGTGAGCATTTGAATCATCACATCAGATAGAATCTCATCAGCAGTGGTGCTTTAATGCTTTATTCACCACAAGCAGAGCTTTGATTTGTGTTTATCTGGATTACTCGTGCAGAGTTAATCTGCCCCAGACAGCCGGATGACTTTACGTTTGTACGTAGCTGTAAGATAAAGTTAGCAAGCAACTCCAGCTCCAGTCGGCAGTGAACAGAACAGAACCTGGAGGTCCGCTCCGGATCACTGCTGCAGTCAGGCTGATCAACAGGAGTGAAGAGAAATCACCTTTTTAATCCCACAAGTTAAAAAGTCATCTCTGAGCTCTCCTCCCGTCGGATCAGATCAGAACCTGATGAGACTCCAGGTGTTTACTCCTCCAGAACATCTGGATCTGCAGCGACTCTCTCCTGCTCGCTCTGCAAATGTCTTCAGCTCCGTTGTGATAACGAGCCTCGAGTGGCAGAAGTTACACATCGTATGTTTGATCCGTTTGTAGTTGTTTAACTGGAGCAGCACAGTATCAGCTAACGCCTGCAGCTCCTGACTCGCAGCGAGAGTTTGTGTCCAGATGTCTTCTTCGTTTTAGTCAATATTCTATTCACATGTGGGAATATGTTCGTTAAAATAAATCAAATCACGACGCAGCAAACAGTCCACACGGTGGACGCAGCAAACAGTCCACACGGTGGACGCAGCGCTGTTGCTCCTGAGACCCATTAAGTATAAAATATTTAGAGGAGCCTGCACCGTATATGGTTAATTCATACACTTTACATAGTGTCAGCTCTGACTTGTGATCATTCTTTATCATGAATTTTACATTCACACACCAGCAGGAGGAAGAAAAAAAGATCCGGTGTTTCTTTTCTTGCTCCAGCTCAGCGAGAATCCTTCTGATGAGTCCTGACTTTTGTACGACAACATGATTACAGTCCCGCTTCACTTCCTGTCCTGTGAAGCTCAATTTGATAACAGAGGAAGATATCTTATTAAATTAAAGTTAGAAATCTTCTTCCTCTCACATGTACAGTGTTCTTATTTATATAAACGCCTCTGCCAGCGTGTCCCGCACCAACACACCACAATCTGTGTAATTCAAACGTTATTGTCCCTGAGAGGAAACTCAATTTGCTGCCAGACAATCACAGCAATCAGCCACATGTGGAGTTAAACACCAGGAGCACAACACGGCGGAGGAAGCAGTGAGCGAGTGTGACCTGCATGCTGGATCAACCAGCCGACGTTCAGAGGAAAACTTTGTGAAACTGAATTCAGAGAAACGATTGAGGACGTGTGATGATGTCAGAGACGACGGTGGCGACTAAACGAGCTCTGAGGTGTGAGTGGAGTGTGTGCATGTTGTCTGGACGCTGCAGGACTTCACTGCAGCGCTGCTCTCTCTGCCTCATATTCTCTTTTTAGCCCAAATTTTTTTCAGTGTGCCCTAAATAATGTCCCACTTTGCAATTAGGTCTGCTGCTGCTGCTGCTGCTGCTGCTGCTGCGTACGGAGACGAGCAGCAGGACGGAGACTCTTCCTGCTCGCTGTGTGTGTGTGTGTGTGTGTGTGTGTGTGTGTGTGTGTGTGTGTGTGTGTGTGTGTGTGTCTAGCAGTCTGTGATCCAGTCTCACACTCTTCTTGACTTCCAGACGGCCTTTTTCATCGCCTCTGGAATTGGCTTCTCTTACAATCGTGTCCTGACAGGAACTCGCTCTCTGTCCTCGTCCTCCTCTTTTTTTCCTTCCTCCTGTGTCTTCTTCATCTTCATCGCTGTCCACTGTCACCATCGCTCGACCATCGACGTCAACCTTTTCTTTTATTTCTGTGTTCTGTCTTCACTCCTCCACGTGTGTCTTCAGGTGCGTCTCCTTCCTTTCCCTCATTAAACGAGTGTTTTTACGCTAACACTGTGAGATGGCCCACTTCAGCATCTTTACTGGAGATGTGGTACTACATGCATGACCTCCCCACATCCCCTCATGGTTCATTAGTTGCCATAGCAACAAGGTCTTCCCTGGCTACCAGCTCAAGACCCCCGACTCCTTGGAGCGTACGTAACACAGCCCGTCCAGATGACTTGTTTCTCTGTCCTCTCTGTGCACCGCAGCTTTTACAGTAATACGTGTTTACAGTGAGCTGAAAGTGTGCTGACGACAGCGAGAAAGATTTCAAAAGCGTGATGTAAAGAGTGATGCAGCTCTGTGGCATTTAGTAATATTATTATATTGTTCTTATTGCTGTGGTTTTATTGGCGGGACTCATTCTGTGGTGGTTAGAAACAAAGACGGTTTAAACAAGCAGAAGTTTTCTACCTGCCAGCTTCTTTTAATGTCCACAAATGTAACAGTTCATCTTAATGCATGTTTGTTTATTTTATGATTTTGTTGTCAGCTGCAGGTAAGTCTGAAGCTGTTCTGTAATATTCTGCAAACAGTAATTATTTGTTAGTCACACACTAATGAACTGAGTGCATCTGATGACTCAATCCTGCCGTTAGGTGAGTGTGTCAAGGAGACAACTCACCGTCACTGACGAGCCAGCACTGCAGTGTTAATGTGTCTTTGTGCTCTGATGACTTATACAGCGTATTCACAACATGACGTTCAGTGTAGACGGATTAAAGTATTAGTTCAAAACATATTTACATCTAAATTATGCTTATTTTCTCTAAAACAACACAGCAACACTGTTCCTGCAGCACGACTCCTGCTCAGAACAACAGCAGCATTATTGAACATTTCATTAAGTTATGTTGAGCTAAACTCAGGGTCAGTAAAAGCACGAGGGATGATATGTATATATATTAAAATCAGAATCTTTTCCTGAGCTTCACCAAACTGCTCCTGTGTCTTAAACCTGAACACACGCAGGTTGTGAACGTTTGTTCGCATGTTGAAGCCCTTCGCTTCACACCCTGAGCAGCTCGCTGCAGATGACGCTCAGCAGGGTTGAATGAAGCGGCTGCATCGAGCTCCTCTGAAGCCTTCTTGTTCCTGACGCTCTCTTCTCCGCCTGTGAAACACAAAACTGGAAGAATGATGCTCTTTTGACTTTGCAGAGGCGACTCAAGATCAGCTGGTAGAACAAGCTCCTCGTCATGTGAGCAGATGTGCTGCTGCAGCGGTTCATATTCCCTCAATGATCAATCACACCAACACAAACCAATTAACCAACATGAACCTTTCAGGGCCCCTGGAGCTCCGGAGCCTCGGGGCCTCGGGGCAGGTGCCTCGGTAGCTCGGTTGGTAATCCAGCATTTGGAACATATTGAGCTCACAAATGTACACAGGAGAGGATATTTGTGAGCGTGCTGAGTCATCTGTAGGAGCTGCAGAGGATCCAGGCTGAGAGCTGCTGACGTCGTCATGAAGACGACCTGCAGGAGACGCAGAACACCTGATCGTGTTGGTGTATTTCTTTAAAGTTCTGCTCATATCGAGCTGTACTTTGTCCTCCAACGATCTGAATATTCCAGGTTTGCTCCCTCAGAGTTGACTCTCATTCTATCCCTCGTATTCTAGCCTCCTGATGTAATCCTGACCTCAGCTTTATGATCCAGACCGACAGGCTCAGTCTTCTGCTCCTGCACCTTTCATGAAGACACACAAAGACACTCATCACTTGTTTATTTACCGCCCTGCATATATAAGAGAAGGAATCTTTCCTTTTCCACCTCTGGCCTCCAGAATAATGAGCACTGAACTCATTCGAAACACAAAAGCTGCAATAAAGTCTGAGAGGTGCTCGTGATCGTAGTTTATTCATGTATGAATTGTGCAGGAAAGTTTGTGGTAAATTGTTCCGCTCACTGTAAGAAAGACGTCACATGGCAGAGCTCAGTTCATCTTTACATCTCACTGCTTTTCCTCTCTGTGTTCTGTCTTCTCTGAGTTTACTCAGTCGACTCCAACTGCTCCAAAGCTGCTCCATCGTACAGTGTGTCTGCAGTATACATCCAGAGGTTTTAGCATTTTAGTTACAGATGACGGGATCAGAAAGTGTTTCACGTTTCACATTAAGCCTCCAGGAGCACAACCATCGAAACACAGCGACCGCTGGCAGGCTGCCTAGTGTCCAACGTAAAGAACAAGCGGTGCTGGTTGGACCAGCGCCTCCTGTGTCCTGTCTGTTTCTGGATTTCTAACTGGACCAAATCTGACCGCTCGTTTTGGAAACTTTCTCTTAAGTTACGATAATAGTTCACTGAAATGTGTTTCTGAAGACATTTTAGAATCATTTTAGAGTCACACAGCTGCAGAATCTGTCTTCGTTTTAACTCGACAGTGGTTCAGTTTTAAAGTTGTTTTTGTGGCAGTTTGCAGAGTCACAGTGGACGCCAGCGATTTGCATTAAGTAACCGAGACCTCGACTTTATGCAAATGAGGATCATGTCGTCTCTTGAAACGTTGCACAGCTGCTCACATGTGCAGTGATTTTGTAGAAAGATGGCGTCCCAGTTTGATCTGCAGACCCTGAACTCAGCTGGTTGGGTTCATAAGCAGGAAGAGAGAACAGAGGAAACACATCAACAACACGCTTTGACTCGACACCACACCTCCATCCACCTCACGCTCGTTTTACCTCGGTTTCTATCCATCTTCACCTTCTTCACCTTCTTCACCTCCTCCATCAGCGGCTTCTTCTCTTTTGTTGTGTAAAGTTTCCACAGTTATTCACCTGGAGAGAGTGAGCGGGGAGAGCGAAGCCTCTTCCTGGTTTGGTTGCAGAAGCTCGAGGAATGTCATATTTTCTTTGCTGTGCTTACTTTCAGGAAATGGCTAAAAAAATAGAAATATTATCAGATTTTCATCTCTGCTCAAACTATCTGTTGAGCTACTGAGACGTCCTGAGGCTGAATTATTCCTGGCAGTTCAAACATTCAAACAACACCCACCGGAGCTCGTGTCAGCTGCAGAACTGCATCCAGGAATCTGTCTTTTCAAATCCACAAACAGCTGGACACATGTGCATCACACACACACACACACACACACACACACGACGGCTGATATCTGTGTGTCTTTGCGCTCACACACTGTAAGAACTGCTGATTAAAGAGAAACAGATATTTGGAGGGCGATAAAGAGGGCAAGGTTGTGACAGAACAGCACAGTTACAGTCTCCTTCATCTTGCATTCCACATCTTAATTGTTTGTTTACATCGCGATGAAGGCACCCAGAAAAACTCTATTTATCGGGCGGTTCAAAGAGAGAATGCAGGGCAGAAACTGGCTGGGTGGAGATCCTTCTGTTAATTGCCACATTTCTCCGTCAGATTAAGTCAGCTCGTTTATTTACTGCCCTGCAGGAAGTTCTCCGTAATAAAAGGATGACACAAGAGAAGCAGGCTTTCCTTTTCCACCCTCGCCTTTGAGAATAATGAGCGCTGAATTCATTTGAAACACAAAAACATCTGAGGCTGAAATAAAGAGTGAAGAGGTTGTTGCAGAAAAGAGATTTTATTTCAGCTGCTGCTGTTAAACTGCTGGTCTGTCGTCCCTGCGTGCTGCTGGTTGTATATCCATGTTGTGCAGCAGAGAGCACTTTATTAATAACTCGCTGACCGACTGCTTCATTTCTTTTATTCCCTCTGTATCGTCTTTCTGCTCCTCCCGCCTGTTTGCACTGTGTGCTTCGGTGATCGTGAGGAACGTTGTAATTCCTGTTTGGAAAAGGTTATCGCTATAGAAATAAATCGCCGCTCATGATTTAGTTTATGTGTTTTCCTGCTCTTCAAAAGGCCGCGACCTTTGGGTCGGAGCGGCGCTGTCCATCTGCGTTAACAGGCTGCATGTTCACAGACGCTACAGCGCTGTCAGTGTTTATGTATCAGTCTCAATTAAATGATAAAAAGCTAGCAGAAGTCTTCTTCAAAGAAACGTTTTCAGATACAGAATGTTGAGGAACAGACGAGCGTATCCAGATGACACTCTGTTTTATCTGTGTTATTTGGCTGCTGACAAAGTGAGATGAAGAGTGATGAATATTATTTATTCATGTTAGCTGTCGTGATATACAACTCAGTAAAACATATGCACAGTGGTGATAGACTGATACATCGGCCGATAATATCAGCTCTTTTTTTTCAGCTCGATTTTTGCATGTTTTTTCGTGTATCGCCATCGGCCGATGCGGCTGCTGCGTTCACCGATCCGGCATTATTTACAGACAGGCGTCCACAGGCAGGTCTGTGTTGCTGGAGACGCTGCAAGAAATGGCAGAGCAGAAAACCATCCAGTGTGGCAGCATTTCACAGAGCACTGTTCTACCGCACCTGTTTTTAATATTTGTTAAATATTGTCTACTTGTTCTTGTTCTACCTCATCTTTTTTCATTTCAATAAATGTTCCTTTTTTAAAAATTGAGACTCGTAACATTTGTTATCATCATTGTGTAACTTTATTGATGTAAATTTAGGGAGCAAATTTAGTATCGGCTTCAAATATCGGCTCAAGAAAATCAGCAGTCCGTATTGGTCAGCGGCTAAGGCTGATGAAAAAGAAATCGTTATCAGTATTGGCCCTAAAAAATCCATATCGGTCGATCCCTAATGCACAGTGTTCGACGAGAGCATCACCATGAAGACGACGCAGCCAACAGCGTCGACAGTGACGTTGTCTTGTCGAACGCTCACCAAAGTCTCCTGTGTAGTCGTCCTGTAGATCAGCAGCTCACAGAACTGAACCAGAACCAGCTCTCCTTTCTCCTTTTATTTAGATTTTCCAACTTTTCTGATGTTCTTTCAGAGCCCGGTTGGCTCCACGTTAGTGTTCGTGACGTCTGCTGAACGAGACGATCCAACTTATGATAAAATTCGACTCTCTTGAATTGAAAAATGATCTTTTAAATTGACAAACATCATCATCTGTGCAATTCTGGCCGAGTTGGGTTAAAAAACATATTTAAAAGGTTCTGAGATCCGATTGGTTCCACTGGACTCTGCCTCTCTGTGGCTCTGCTGCCTCCTCTCTCCTGTGTTCCGGCTCTTGGTCGGGTTCTGGAGCTGGCTGCAGCCATCAGCTCTCGCTCAGAGCGTCACTGAGGTCCAACACTAATGTGTCGGGAGCTCTGGCTCAGTCAGTGTTACAGCCATTTACACAAAAGGAAAATAGTTGGACGGTATTCAGATTTTACTGTATTTGGTTTGCCAAGAAAAAGCAGCTCTACAGCATGCTGTATCAGAGCCAGTTAAAGGAACAGTTCACCTAAAAATGAGAATCCAGTCATCATCTCCTCCCTCGGTGCTGAGGTAAAGTCAGGCGAGGTTTCATAGTCCAGTAACACGTTTTAACTTCCAGTTTAGGATCTCAGGGTTTTCTTCCAGCAGGTCCTACATCCATAAAATAAGTCTGCATGTACTTCCACATCTGTGCAGGAGTCTCTTGAGCTTTCTTCTCAAGTGTTATCACCAAAAAACAACATATAACCGCGTAAGAGACACACAAAGAAAAGTCCAAGTAGTTACAGATTGCAGTTTTTGGAGTTACAGACACCAGAGTTGATGTTAACGTTGTAACTGGAGATCTGAGTGAGTGATGAGCAGAAATAAAACAAAGCTGCTGTTTTGTGACCGACAGGACGGAAATAAACTCCAGATATAACCTCGTCCTGGAAGCGGCTCTGGTTTCTTCCTGAGATTACGAGGAAGGATGATGAATTATGAAACGTGTACACACGCTGAAACGAGATCACCACCACATCCTGCATTTTAATTCAGACACCTAATTTTGATTTCATGAGACGAGAAGGATCCACTTATAAACATCATGATTAAAGTATGAAAACGCTGCAGCAGGAAATCACTGCGAGCTTCTACAAGCAGCCGACTGTTTTCTTCCACACTGATCTGAAGCCAGCCAAGTTAATGAATTATAAGAGTGACGAACTGGAGATATTTAGAGACGTTTGAAGAAAAGACCCCGGATCAGTTTCATTCCAAGAGCAGCTCTAAAGTGTTCACCAGAGGCCGGCTGCGGGCTCCACTGACACAGCTTCATCTGATGCTAACTGCTGCTAACTGCTGCTGCTAACTGCTGCTGCTAACTGCTGCTAACTGCTGCTGCTAACTGCTGCACGGACAGGAACACACTGCAGCACAGGGAAGATGGAGACGTGGATGGAAACTCTTCTTATCGAGGATGAAACGTTTCAAAGCAACAAAACAAAGACTTCAGTGGTGGAAGAAGAAGAACTCTGATCTTTTATTTCACACTGTGAAAATATTCTGTCACAAGTCAAAGTGTGTTCACACTTCAGACTGAGTAAAAGTAAAACTGTAATCATCCAAATATTCTAAACCAGAGTAAAAGTACTCGTTTAAACTAAATGATAACTTTTGAATATAAAGAATTACAGAAGCAAAAAGGTAAAACAAAGAAAAAAAAGCAAATGCAAATAAAAACAAGCGATGAAATCATTGAAGACAAAAAAACAAAAGAAATATAATAAATATTGATGAAGTCTTTCATATGAAGGAGCAAAAATCAGTCAGTCAGCAGGAGACAAACAAAATACGAAACATTCTCTACATTTCTTTAAATAACCACTTTTTAAGCAGCTCAGTAACATAAACATGGCGTGTTGTTCTCCTGATCAGCTTCATCAGCAGCGAGCTCCTCCTATCTCCTGCCTCCTGCCTCCTGCCTCCTGCGTCCTGCTTCCTGCCTCCTGCCTCCTGCCTCCTGCCTCCTGCGTCCTGCTTCCTGCCTCCTGCCTCCTGCCTCCTGCCTCCTGCTTCCTGCGTCCTGCTTCCCTGCCTCCTGCCTCCTGTCTCCTGCTTCCTGTCTCCTGCCTCCTGCGTCCTGCTTCCTTCGCTCCGGCCTCCTGCCTCCTGCCTCCTGCCTCCTGCCTCCTGTCTCCTGCCTCCTGCCTCCTGCCTCCTGCCTCCTGTCTCCTGTCTCCTGCCTCCTGCCTCCTGTCTCCTGCCTCCTGCCTCCTGCCTCCTGCCTCCTGTCTCCTGCCTCCTGCCTCCTGCCTCCTGTCTCCTGCCTCCTGCCTCCTGTCTCCTGCCTCCTGCCTCCTGCCTCCTTCCTCCTGCCTCCTACCTCCTGCCTCCTGTCTCCTGCCTCCTGCCTCCTGCCTCCTGTCTCCTTCCTCCTGCCTCCTGCCTCCTGTCTCCTTCCTCCTGCTTCCTGTCTCCTGTCTCCTGTCTCCTTCCCTACTGCCTCCTGTCTCCTGCCTCCTGCCTCCTGCCTCCTGTCTCCTGCCTCCTGCCTCCTGCCTCCTGTCTCCTGCCTCCTGTCTCCTGCCTCCTGCCTCCTGCCTCCTGCCTCCTGCTTCCTGTATCCTGCCTCCTGCCTCCTGCCTCCTGCCTCCTGCCTCCTGCTTCCTGCCTCCTGCCTCCTGCCTCCTGCTTCCTGCCTCCTGCCTCCTGCCTCCTGCCTCCTGCCTCCTGTCTCCTGCCTCCTGCCTCCTGCTTCCTGCCTCCTGCTTCCTGTCTCCTGTCTCCTGCCTCCTGTCTCCTGCCTCCTGTCTCCTGTCTCCTGTCTCCTGCCTCCTGTCTCCTGTCTCCTGCTTCCTGTCTCCTGCCTCCTGCCTCCTGCCTCCTGTATCCTGCCTCCTGCCTCCTGCTTCCTGTCTCCTGCCTCCTGCCTCCTGCCTCCTGCTTCCTGTCTCCTGCCTCCTGTCTCCTGCCTCCTGCCTCCTGCCTCCTGCTTCCTGTCTCCTGCCTCCTGCCTCCTGCTTCCTGCCTCCTGCCTCCTGTCTCCTGTCTCCTGCCTCCTGTCCCTTCCTCCTGCCTCCTGCCTCCTGCTTCCTGTCTCCTGCCTCCTGTCTCCTGCCTCCTGCCTCCTGCCTCCTGCTTCCTGTCTCCTGCCTCCTGCCTCCTGCCTCCTGCCTCCTGTCTCCTGTCTCCTGCCTCCTGTCCTCCTTCCTTCTCCTGTCTCCTGCCTCCTGTCTCCTGCCTCCTGCCTCCTTCCTCCATCAGGTAGCTGCATCACCTCCGTGTTGTCTGTTATCACGTGTTAAATCGATGCGAGTGTTAATTTGTTATAAACGTCTCTGCGGCCTCTCACGTCTGTCAGGTCAGCACAGTTAATGCTCTGTCTCCGCCCGTCCTGCACAAACCAGTGAGGTTTTGGAGCGCTCCCAACTGGAACACCTTCAGCTGAGCTGCGTTTGGTTTGATTAAAAACTTTGTGTATGAGCCAACACTGACGACGACGGAGGTTTTATAAGGACACAGTGTGAATGTGGAGAGATTCCTTTCACTCACGTACAAACAGCCAGAGAAGCTTTTTCTGCTCATCAGGAGGAAAAAAGAAGCATCAGCTGAAACATCAGAAACATCAGACTTCTGCAAAGTTCAGCCTGCGGGTTGAAAAGAGGAAGAGTTGTCATATCAGTTTTCTGAATATGCAAACTGGAGCGTGGACAGTTTACAGGCAGATGATGGTCGGATGTGGACGGTGAAGGTTTGTGGACATGAGCTGAAGAGGAAGATAAAGAAGTTTAAAGAAAAACTAGTTAAATTGCTTGAATAAGTTCTACATAAATGAGGCCGGGCTGTGTGTTTACCTCTGGCTGACTCCACTACTTTGGTAAAAACATGTTTTCCCAACAGTTTTCATGAATTACACAGCTGACTGTATCAAAGAGAATCTGAATGTTTGTTTCTTGTCTTCTTCACGGAGGAAACAGAACAAGGAAGTGAGAGAACATCAGTGACGTCGACCAGCAGCTTCATTAAAACATCGATAACTGACGTCAGTTAGTCGTGTTGATCTTCCATCTTCTAACGTCTCAGGATCAGTTTGATTAATCTGTTTTATTCTGGTTGCATGTTGCTGATTGTTTGTTTTGCTCGTCGTTCATTGTTCCCTCCTGCCGAACACGGGTCGTGTTTCCAGTCACCAGATTTCTAAAGATCATTCACAGATTTCAGTAAATTTCTGTTCGTCTGCTGGCTGAGGAACAAGAGTTTGTTTTTAAACTTTGGTGTTGATCCAGGAACATTTCAGAGGATTCATTCTGTGAGGGAACCTTTCAACATTTCTACAAAGTTTAGTAGAATTATAAATCTCTGGCGTCACTCTGCAGAGCCGGTCCTCATGCAGATTAAAGATCCTGAGCGATGTGGAGACTCAGAAGTTTCTCATCACAGATTTGCATTTTCACTTCTCATCAATAGATCTATATATTCACTTTCTTGTCAGATGACCATATGGTATATTTTCTGTTTATTTATTTAACAACAAGAAGAATTAGCAGATGAAGCTGTCGTCACTCACAGATATGGAAGCGGACGTGTTTGAGCTGCTCAGTGTTTCTGGAGCGTTTGAGGGCGTGACCCTGACGATAATGAACACACAAACATGAGAGCAGTCTGATGTTATCAAGCGTTTCCCAGAATGTCAAACTGTTCCTTTAAAGGTACAGTCCCCCTCACTTTGGGATGAACAGGGTGTTTTTGTGGACAGTTGGTTTTTTGGATCTCGTCACTAAATCACAGATAAATACAGAGATTTGATCCCGACAAAGGACTTCTTCTGCTCCTGTGTGAATGCTTGTTGTGGAGAGGAAGATGGCCTGACACGGCGCTGCCTGTAATTTGTGGCCTGGATGTCTTTAACGCTGATCTGCTGTCAGTGGAGGGAAATAAAAGCCGGTGTGCTGCACACTCTGGTATCCAACCCCCGAGTCCACACGGCGGCTCGCCCCCGGGGTGGAGCCGGGCTGTCGGTCTGGCCGCTCGCCACTGTTGCCATGATCGACATCATCCCGCTCCA
The DNA here is from genome assembly GCF_900880675.1 of Sparus aurata. Classification (NCBI taxonomy): domain Eukaryota; kingdom Metazoa; phylum Chordata; class Actinopteri; order Spariformes; family Sparidae; genus Sparus; species Sparus aurata. Next base: position 39,245,904 of record NC_044190.1, on the reverse strand, counting down.
GCTTGTAGCGTGGTTGTCATGGCGATGACCGTTTATTTGCAGGGGGGCACTCTCGTCTCCAATATTTCCGGGAAACACACACACACACACACACACACACACACACACACACACACACACAGACTGTCAGAGGAAGTGGAGGTGAGAGAGAGAGAGATGAGGGAAGCTGCCAGACAGACAATTTGCTCAAAGGGCAGGTGGACGGATCGGTCTCATGTAATCTCAGCCGGCCCGTTTCTGCAGAACAGAAATAACCCGACAGAACCGCAGATATCCGTCATTTAGTGCTGCGGACTTTGTTTTCATATCAGCACTGAGTCAGACTTTTGTTTAGTACGAGGTTCAGCAGGCAGCGGCAGGAAATAAATAAAGAATATTTGAGAAGAAAATGAACGAACAATCAGAAATCAGAAATTAATGTCACGATAATAAATAAATAAATAAATCTTATCACTTAAACAAAGACTGCTGCCACATGTGAAGGTGAACACAGACTGAATGAACAGTAGCTCCGCTCGCTAACTTCCTGTTTAGCGCCCAGCTAACTTGAATGGGGATAAAACAATTGGATCGTGCGGCTCTTCTTGACTTTTTCCAAACGTTCTGACAGTAAAACGGGTCACGTCTCAGGGAGTTCTGATGCATCCACACTTTTACACGGATCGGTGCAAAAACTGGCTTCAAACCTCGACCCACTTCCTCTGAAGGACAGGAAGTGAGGAAGCTGAGGAGAGTGTGAGAAATAAGAAAATAAAAGCCTTTACTATGATTTGAATGAACTTCATGTGAACATATATTCACAGATGAACACTAAATTAAATGTGTAGCAGTAAAACGCTGAAAAAACAAACTGAATTTTTAGTATTTACAATATTAATGAGGTAATGATACAAACTTTTTCCATGAGGGAAGTTGTTCTCAGAGGAACATCAGATCCCAGAACAGTGTTAGAAAGGTGGCAGGGTCCGCCACATGTAAACAAAGAACATCAGTGTAAATAATGTCTTTTATTCAGAGGAGTTTTTGATCCTGTCGTCTTTCTCTCACCTTTAAGTCATTTTGTCAGAGAGGCTCATGGGACAGTTTGTAGGCGGCCATGTTGGGTCTCATTAGAACCGGGCCTGGACAGTACCGGCTCTGTTACTCCTCCTGTTCTCTCAGTTCAGCTTCCTCGCTCTCATGAATGTTTAATGAATCCTAAATTAAGACTGAAGATCCTCGATTCTCTTCCAGTTGTCTTTTATTCTTAGACTCAGGCAGCTTCCATCAGCTGGAGTGCAGATGTTTTATTCACCTGCAGCAGCTTCTCTGTTTCTCTGTTTCTCTCTATTTATAACCTCCTGCTGTGCTGATGAGCAGCTCCCAGGATCCATTTTAAAACCCGCTGCATGTTCAGTACTTAAGGAGCTTTCTGCTGTGGCCTGAGGTGACAGAACTGACAAGGACCTCCACCGGCACACATCCACCTGTCTCTGTGTGGCTGGTGTCCCCCCTGACTCCCTCCTCCTCCCTCCTCTCCTCCCTCCTCCCTCCTCCTCTCCTCCAGCTCTGCGCTCTGTCTCCGTGTCAGGCGGGAGGATGTGCAGCTCGGAGCCGCGCTCTCTGTCTGTCGCCTCAGATTGAATTTCAGCGCGGCAGCAGTTCGGTTTCTCTGCTGGAGATCAGGTTTTAAAACGCCCCCCCCTGGTGCTGTCCTCCGGGCCCGGCACTGCGCTCCTCCCTCCGGCCACACAGCCGCACTTTGGCTGGAAGTTTGCTCCGGTCGAGCCGGTGCGCCGTCCGCGGTGCGCCCGGAGAGTCGGCGGCATGAGGCGGCGTTAGGAGCGAATACCCGAGGACAGAGGAGACAGAGGACAGAGGACAGAGGACAGAGGACAGAGGAGACAGAGGAGAGACAGAGGAGACAGAGGACAGAGGAGACAGAGGACAGAGGAGACAGAAGACAGAGGAGACAGAAGAAGGGAATACAACAGTCTGACTTCACAGGGACCAGGGACGACCTCCAAGGTAGGCTCGGACACCTTCCTACTTCATTATACTGCAGTACAGCTTGTATTTGTACTGCAGTACTTCTTTGAGAGACTTAAAGTGAGTTTTTAGGACAGCTGCGCCTCCACAGAGCTGCAGGTGGACGTCCTGCTGGTTAAACATCACCTGAGGCGTCTTTCTTTATTGATTACTTTGGTCTATTCAGCAGCTTTTGGTTGCCAGGTGCTGTAAAAAAAACAAAACAGAATCCCTCCGGATGGACAGTGATCAATACTTATTAATAAAGTGATTAATATTGTGTGCTGAGCTTCAGTGGGATGATGTGCAGCAGCTCCAGGATCAGGAGGAAAGTGTGAAATGTGGAGGAAAGTTGAGCCGTGCTGACTCATCCGTCACAGGTGTAGCTGCTCACCTGAGCGAGTGCACCTGTGGGCTTCCTGCTCTGAGGGTCAGAACGTCTGCTGTGTGGGTCTGAATCACTGGGCTGAGATGAGCCGGGCAGCTCTGGTCCAACTTTAATTTAATTTTCAGAACAGGAAGCTGAGGTGTGAAGAGACATGCGACAGTTTCAGACCGAGTCTCTCCGGCTTCCTCTCAGAGCTGGAAGTGAATCCATGTGTGAGGGTGGCGTGAGTGAATCGTCCTCCGGCTCCAGGCTGACTCTAATTCTGCTTCTACTGTCGTCAATAAAGCGGTTAACAAGGTTTTCACTGTGTGATAAGCCACCAGTTACAGCCAGAACCTAATCTGTAATTAAAAATCTTAATAAGCCGTGAATAAAGAGGCGTTTACAATATTCCATCTGGCTCCAGTTACAGTTAGCTAATTTATTGTTATTAAGTGGATTTTGGTCCAGAAGCTCAATTAATTAACTCAAGCAACAGCTGACTGATTGACTGACTGATTGATTGACTGATTGATTGATTGATTGATTGAGGTAACCTGAAGCAGAGCAGTGGCTCCTCCAGCTCGGCAGTGAAGCTGTCCTTGTTTTAGTCCTCAGAGAAGAACTGAATATCTTCTGAGCGTCCTTCAAACATCAGCTGGGATTTATAGAGACGGCACTTTAATTGATTTCTGGACGTACTGGTTAATTGCAGGACTTCTCTGCAGCACTTTGCAGCGGTCAGATGGTCAGTCGGGAGTCATCATGATTTGATGAGCTGGTGATAAAGAGGAGGAGGAGGATGGACACCGGCCAAAGAGATGTGTCACAATCTGGCAACCTGAAAGGTGTTTTGATTAATGTCTTAAACGCCCCCTCGAGCACCGTAAAGATGTCTTCTTCATCACGCAGTCCGTGTTGACAGACTGTGTCCTCAGTGACACTCAGACCTGGTCTTTATGAGCCCGTTTTTAACAAAGGAACCAGAACCGACAGGATGCTGGACGGATGTGTTTGTGCTACTTACACACTGATTATGATAAATGAAGTCATTCGTTTAAGAACCTCATAAAAGGTGTCTTATTACGTAATTGTGGGAAAATTTATCACCAGATTGATCGCTTGCTAGTTAGCTTAGTTAGCTGTGCAGGTAGCAGAGCTCAGAGTGCCATGACGGTGTTGGTGTTTACAACTCTAGTAAAGGAAGCTTTGGACTGGGACGGAGGACGGGGCTAGCATAATGTCACAATAGCTACAGTCTGAACATTTGTAAACAAAAGATCTTACGTATTGCACCTTTAATCTTCTTCCCAGCTGTTATTGTTGATGTAGTGATACTCACACAGGGCTGTTTGTGAAGTCATAAGTCAAAATAGTTCTCCAGGAATGTTCATCAGTTAATTCAATAGAATTTGTTAACAAATCTCTCTGAGCTTGCAAACCTGCTAAGGGCTAACTTATATTAGCATTAGCTAGCTGTTAGCATGGATCTAATGAGGGACGTCTGGTTACAGCAGCAGCAGAAGTCGTTCATCAAACTGCTCAGTGGTTGAAGGTCGATGAAGTTCCTCTTCCAAGGAAACCTCCAAATGAAGGAAGCGTCTCCACGTCCAAGAGTTTGAGAGAAACACACTGAATCCCAACAGATCTGCATCGTACCAGAGACCAGAGACGAGCTCACCGCTGATTTCTTTTCCCCAAATGACTCACAGAGCTGTTATTATCAGGACCGGCTGAACGTCCCTGATGAGACTCCATCACACCGTGCACAGAACCAAACCCAGGGATGAACAACATGTCCATCAGAAAATCTGTGGCTAAGCTTCCTCTGAAGTGTGTTCTTTGTTTTCTGGAGGTGTATCTCTCCATCAGTGGTCACACAGTGAACATATGTTGGGTTTTACTGTGTGTCTCCTGAATGCTTCACCACAGCTGACAGTCTAACATTCAGTGACGTGATGACGCTTCCTCCTTTTTTTATGTTCTTGGGTAAATTTCCTGGATCTTTGGCGCCATGAATCCCGCCAGTCGAGCAGCTAACATCCAGTTGAGCCCTCTGCTAGCTTGAATGGGAATAAAACAATTTAATGGTGCCGCTCTCTCGACTTTATAAATGTTATCGGACTTTAGTCGAGGTTGTGACGCAATAAAAATGTATGTTAATCTGTGATTTTCACACAGTCTCTCCTGGACGACGCTGACGCTGCTGAACTCTTTATTAGCTCAAAGGAACAAAGTTCACATGATTTACTTTTCTACAACAAATCCATCAGCGTTAGTTGAGATCGTGACATTTAAAATAAAACCCTGAACGTCCTCCAGCCCTCCATCATCTGCTCGCTGCATCACTCCATCCGTTTCTTTACGTCTGTCCACTGATCCATAAACATCTCCATCATGTTTCTGTGTTTTCATCAACATACTGTTCTCTGTGTTGGATCAGAACTCAGGTTGTCCCAGTATCAGACTTCCTGTTCAGGTGTGTTTTTAAAATGACTCAGCCCTTTTTCTTTTTTGTGGTTTTCTGGAGCGTCTGTGTTGCTAACGAATGGATTTGGGCCACAGTGAGAGCCGAGCAGCTGCTGCACAGTTTGAGTCGGTTTGCTTTGTGTCAGTCTGCGAGCATTACTTGGTCGGTAATTGAAAAACATTTTCTTTTTAAAGTTAATTTTAGCAGTTTGTATTAGTCCTGTTCATACAATAACTCGTTTTTCCGGAGCAAGCGAGCATTACGGAGACGTATTGTAATATAATGTCAATGAGATTTCAATTTATTTTCTTCTAAGTGCACTTTTTCATCAGGTTTATGTCAGATTGCCTCGAGCTTCCAGCCTTTTAATGTCGCTGTAATTGGTTATTTGTGATGATAATGAGGCGGCTGATGAATCCCGCGGGCTGCAGCTCGTGAGTATTTTCATTTGCAAATCATTTAGTCCAAAGAAAAAGTCAGAAATCGTAAAAAGGAAATCCACCTACATGAGCTCACAGAGACCAAGGTGATGCCTCTGAAACTTCTGATTGTGTCCCACTCACCGCCGGAACACCAGCAGATCCAACTCACATCGTTAAAGACGGAAAATAAACTGTAAATTATTGTAGCTACGTTTTGCATTTTTCATTATTTCTTCCTCAGATTGACTAATTGATTATCGACTAATGATGATTGCAGCGCTGGCGCTCCTCTCGCTGGTCGCTTCAGCGTCTCTGTGAGCTCATTTTATCGTCTGTACTGGAAGAACAAAGTCAACAAAGCTTCCAAATATTTCTATTTTAAAGGAAATAGAAAAAGATAACTTTTCAAAATGCTTCCTCCTCGGACGCTGTGAGCTGCTCTGAAGTTTCTGAACTTCAAATATTTCACACCTCCAGGACCTGAACAGGCAAATGCGAAACCATAAATCCATAAAAAATTGCACTATGTGATGTTTAAGACGTAGAATAAACCTCCGGACTCGAGCAGAAACAGCCGCTGAGTTTGACGAAAGCGTATCATTCCAGCCGCTGCTGCTCTCAGCTGTGACATCCAACCTGAGCAGCCGAGGGACGGCATTTACTGTTGGATAATTTAGGTAAATGTCAGGTGTAAGCATATATGTGGGTGGACATCTCATTTACCTGGAGATGTTTAATTAATGCTTCGACAGCCTGCACCTGCTTCCAGTCTTCCAGTCTGTGTGTCGTGCATCGGTTTTCTCTCCGGCCTTTTATCAAGATTTTCAAGGAATATTAATTTGGACGGCCTTCGGTTTTCCTCCCCCAGCGTCTGTTATGGAGCTGGACGCTGCAGAAGCTGATTCACGCTCAGCTGAACTGCTCAGTTCACCGATGTGGAAACGGTCCTGCGTCTGAACCGGGTCAGGGGTCGGGGGAGTGATTCCTCAGCTGTTTTCTGAACGTCACCTCCAGTTTTCCACACTTCTGTTATGAGTGTGTGTTTCAGGAAGGCGCTGACCCGGACTCTGATACTGTAGGATGATGCTGTTCTGATTTCTCGTCTCTGTGGTGATCGGGCCGTCATGTCCTCCTGGTAGGAGAGAAGGACACAAACGATGGAGGATGTGGTGCTGCTCAGAAATAATGACTGACAGATTCTTATGATATTGTTCGATCTGTGGTCGACTCAGTCACCAGGATATTGGACGCGGTGCACAGACAATACAGAGAAGGTTTTCACTGGTTTTTGTCAGAACTCGATTGGTATTTGGTATTTTGGGCTGATGTTTGTGAAGATATCAGGGAGTAAATTATTTACAGTCCAGCGATCCCTCAGCTGTAGTTAGCAATAGGGGTGGGTATTGGCAAGAACCTCACGATACGATACGTATCACGATACTTTGGTCACGATACGATACGTATCACGATACTTTGGTCACGATACGATACGTATCACGATACTTTGGTCACGATACGATACGTATCACGATACTTTGGTCACGATACGATACGTATCACGATACTTTGGTCACGATACGATACGTATCACGATATCACGATATTGCGATATAAATAAAGTACATCAGATGATATTGATCAGAGGAAAAATTGAGTCAAAACTATTTCATTCAAAACAGCCTCTCCATTTAATTAATTCCCATGAAATTTCCGGGCAGTAATATTCTCTTTGTCCAGCTCGTTGTTCTTGCTATCTCTCTTAACTTTGAAGCCAAAGTGCTTCCAAACGTCAACTTCAAATTGCGGAGGCGTTGTTAACTTGCCATCCGTTTTGCAAAGACCTCAGCCGCTCTCTCTACTACAGAAATACACCCGCCGCACAGCAGAGTCGCTCTTCGGCGATATATCGATATTTGGAGTTGAAAAATCGATATTGTATTGGGCGGCAAAGTATCGCGATATATTGCCGTATCGATATTTTTGCCCACCCCTAGTTAGCAACATGAATAAACATAACAGAGCCCACAGGATATTTTACAGTTTTACACTGAATCTCTGAAATTATAAAGTACCTCAAGCAAGGCCAATAATATCATCATACCAAAATATCAGTCAGGCGTTTTTGTCAGTGCTTATTCTGAGTCTGATGGCGCCAACACGGCGGGACAGGAGCAACAGAGAAGTCATGACCGGGTCTGACAGGAGGCGTCCTGGAGCGACGCGGCTCTGAAACACGAGATGTATGAAGGAGATCGTCACAAACTGTCGTCTGTTTGTTTGCACTGAAAGAAATCCAGCACAGGAGGCGTCTGGAAGTGTTTCAGTGAGATGTGATTGTGTTTGATTAGCTGCTCGGATTCAGACGCTGTGATGGAAATGAAACCATGAGGACTGTGACGGGTCAGCTCGGGCTGTTTGGGGGTTTGTTCTGTAGTTTCTGGTGCTGGTGAGAGTTTGTTAACCATCAGAGCTGAAGTGAGTGAAAGAATGTAAATATGACTCTGTGTGTGATGAATACTTCTGTCTTCCCTTCATCGCTCTGTTTTGAGGGTTGAATTTAAAGACAGCTGCTTGAATTTGCATCACGACATAAAACGAATCTCCAACTGTAAAATGTGTAAAGTAATTCCACCTTCATTTCATTGTTCACTGCTCGTATTTACACAGTTTCCCAGCAGCTTCCTCTCCTCAGGTCTGGAGCCACGTCAGTATGTTCAGGGCAGAAATAAATGGACGGACTGCGTCTCAGCGTTTCTGAATGTGGAAGGTTTAGTTTTCATTTTGTTTGTGGCAGTCAGAGACGTCCTCAGAGGACGTGGTAGCTCCTGACCTCAGGCCTTTTTAAATCCTGACTCCAGCTCAGCCTTTCCTCGACAGCTGAAGCACGACTGATGTTGGTTCAGTTCCAGTTAAAAGACGGTCAGAGGAAGATCATGATCGTGGTCAAGCTGGATTTTTAACCCAAGACTGGACTTGTTGAGCTTTTCAATACTTTAAGAAAAGCACCATCATCTTATAATCTGTTTTACGAGCTTCATCCAAAACATATCAGGCAACAGGACATGTTTAATTCTGAGAGCTGGTTACAGACCAGCGTCATCAGCTTTGTTACACCTCTCTCGCTTTGTGTCTTCGCTTGAAATGAAAGCATGTAATATCACGTCTCTTCTCTGGGTCGGGCATCATTAAAAGTCATTCTGAAAAAAAAAAAGGTAGGAGGTCCACCTACACCTCATCAGAGCACAGATTAATGTACGAGCTTCAGACAGAAAAAAGAAAAAGGAAAAGCTGCCGACGCCTCGCTCGCTACGAATTCACCCTCAACTCCCCGCAGAGCGCGACCCGTTTCCAGCTGCTCGTTTATCTCGGCTCTGACACGAGAGCCAGGGAGGGTCAACAGGAAGTGTGTGTGTGTGTGTGTGTGTGTGTGTGTGTGTGTGTGTGTGTGTGTGTGTGTGTGTGAGAGAGAGAGAGAGAGCGTTTTGGACTTTGTCATCAGCAATGATCAAAGTCAAAATTGGGGGCATCTGAGCCCAATCACTTTATCAGCCCTGGAGGGTTTATATATAGAGGGAGGGAGGAGGGAGGAGGGGGGGGAGGAGGGAGGAGGGAGGGAGGAGGGAGGTAAAGATGGTGGAGAGGCTGTGAAAGAGAGAGAGTACACACACA